>NW_028326749.1:0-33931 GCF_027475165.1 Benincasa hispida
GGTGCGACTTTCTTCTTAATCGGTATATTAATAACTGAGAATCTAATGTTTCGTTTTTTGTGGGTTGTAGATAGGTTAATGTTGATTTAGTTGTGGTCTGTCTGATTGAGGAAGATCGTTCAGAGTAGAATTGGAATTTAGAAAACAAAAATGTTTCTCGTTGTAAAGGAAACATTCGGACTTGTTTGGATCCAGAAACTGCTATATGCATCAGATGATCAGAACAGGTTGAATAATTCATTATTGCAGCAATCCTAAGGTCTCATAAACTTAGTTGAGCAATGTCTATCTTATATGAAAATGGCAAATCATAACTATTGGTATCAGATGTGGATTACTTGTTGCATATAGTTCAAGTGCAAATCGGAGTGTTGGAACATGGCTAAAATAGTAAGATGTCAGCATTTCTCTTATGAGTTATAGGTTTTAATCACTCCCTTGTGCGTGTGTTTTTAAAAAAAGAAGTGCCATTGGAAGCTAAATTGATTGCTCATAAAGATGACCCTGCTAATTTTGTACTTTTCTTTTCTATCAGTAAACACTTTAATGACTAATGAGTGCTTTTAATTGCGTCGAGTTGCCGTTGATAAAGTGAAATTTCCCTCTCATGAGGAAAGGATTGATTTTATTCTCCCCCCAACCCCCCCCCCCCCCCCCCCCCACTCCCCTCACCCCGGATTGATTTTATTCTTACTGAGTTTGCTTGAAATTTGCAAGACTTGCATTATTATAAACTGTTTATCTCTGTGTAGGAACCAGAGCCCATAGACTGGGAATATTACAGAAAGGGAATTGGATCCCGCTTGGTGGACATGTACAAAGAGGCTTATGACAGTATGCTCTTTGATTCACTTGTTATTTGAAGTTCATACTTCGATTTTTTCTGTGCAATATTTAGACCAGGCGATATTGTGATTTTTTAGCACAAGGTTTCCTGTGATGCTTCTCTAATTTGAGTCTTCAAAGATAGCGTTTCTTGGTTGGGCAGTTTTCGGGATCAATGATCATATACATACATTGTTAATTTGAGAATTTTGTATTTAGACGGCTAGCGCATATCAGTGAATCAGTCACTAAAATTTTTAAGTGGTCCTTTTAGCTCGGTGGATGTCACACTACCCTATTGCTGAAATTCTGTGATTGAAGTATTTACAACATTTCTCTTTTACTGGATAACATTTTGCCTTCTATTGTGTGCAAGAGAACCTAAAAGTTTTCTGAAACTCTCGTTCTAATGGGCCAAAAATCTTGTTGTCACAATGTAATTTGCTTGAATTTAGCTTTTCTCCCACATCTCCCACATATAGAATGGGACTCGGACATTGTCATCAAGATGCCAGACTGATTAACCATAGTTTTGCATCGTCATAAAATTACAAAGCAATGCCCTTTATGATATCTTGTCTTTCATATTCCTTACAATTTGGTTGATCTGCTTCATTTTTAGGCATTGAGATCCCCAAATTCGTAGACACAGTGACTCCACAGTACAAACCTAAATTTGATGCACTGGTAAGCACTAGTTATATTTTAGTCGTTCTGCATGTGTTGCTCTCTGCTAGATGCTTCATTTATTGTTTATGTGGCAGCTGGTAGAATTGAAGGAAGCTGAACAGAAATCCCTAAAGGAGTCTGAGCGGTTGGAGAAGGAGATTGTTGAAGTTCAAGAAATGAAGGTAATGGAAAAGAAAAGCTCATTTGATTTCCAATTTTGTAGAAGAAACAAATTCTCACACCCTATTTTTCTCATCAGAAAAAGATCAGCACCATGACTGCTGATGAGTACTTTGTGAAGCATCCTGAGCTGAGGAAGAAATTCGACGATGAAATCCGAAACGACTACTGGGGCTATTGACTGGAAATTAAGGTTGAAGCACCACCAAAGTTTCAGAATTTAATTTCATAACCCTTCAGGGACTTGTTTTGCTGCAGATGTTTGGTCAGTAATAAAACAAACCAGATAGTTCCTCTGCAATTTGGTTGGATTTGCTTTCAGAATCATGGTGACGAAATTGATTAGAGAAACTGAGTTTTTCCTTGAAATGATATTGTGAGAGTTCCAAATAACTCTAAGGTACATTGTCATGGAAAATGCATTTTTTTTAATGAGATTATATTAGCTTTCTTATCATTCAAAGATGGATAAGGAGGTGTTGCAAAGCTAAATTCATGGAGTTCAACTGTTTGGTGGTTACAATTTCATGATTAAGCTAAAGTGAAGTGAAACTAGGAAAACATAGAATTGATCCAAATATACAAAGAGTTGATTTCAAACTGCGGCAATGCTTATGGGGTATTTCAAACGTTATATTACTGAAACGCAATGGACAAACTTTGTAATATCTATATTATCAACTTCAGATTACATTATAAGCAATCAACAGCAAAAATTCGATCCCAGCGATATGTACATTAATAGAACATGTATGTATCTATCTATGTAAAACTTGAAACACTTGGAAGACAAGGGGGCTGGCATAAATGTACAAAAATGTGCACATTAATAGACCATGTATGTATCTATCTATGTAAAACTTGAAACACTTGGAAAACAAAGGGGTGGCTGGCATAAATGTACAAAAATGTGCAACTTGATATTTGTTCGGGCAAAATACATTCAGCATGTATTTATATATATATAGAGAGAGAGAGATATTTAGATCTAAATTGCCAGAAGGGAAGCTCAAATGTCTACCCAGAAAAAATTGAAAAGCTAAGAAAAGTTCGATTGAAACTTGAAAGTAACATCAAGTCTTGAAGAAAATGGCAGTGATGTCGACAGATGAAAATCCATCCAACTGATTTCTGTGAAAATATAGTGAGGAAAAAGAAAACCCAGAACAACCAGAGGGAGTGTGCGGGTTTTACGTGGACAAAATGCTTCGAAACCACGACCTTTATGACGGGATCCAAAAAGAGGAGGGGAGTGAGGAGTTTAACCAGAACCAGCTGCGGCTTTCTTTTGAGACAATTGGTCAGCTGCTGCTACCTCTTCATTTTTGTCCATTGCTTTCCTTGCTAGTTCATAGCCTGCAAAGTTCATGGCACCCAAAGGCGCAATCCAGAAGAACCTAGGAACTGCTCCTTTGAACAAGCCGATGGGGCCTTCGTGGCGAAGAATTGAAACGAAAACGAATGACATTGATACTGATCGACCTTGAGCTGTCATCATTCTTGTCTTCATCACATCGAAAGGTGTTGTAACAACAGCAGCTAGCCCGCCTGACAATGCCCCAACTGCAATTGTTTCCCATGGCTCAAGTTCTCGTGAAAGAAGTTTCTCAGCAGCCTTTTGAACAAACAGTAAAGAACGTGTCAATGACTCACCATTGCAAATACACAGTCGCCTCAATAACTAGTGGTAGATCTAAATGAATGGATAAAATAGCTGTCAGAGTACAACAATTGAGACATTTTGTTTGAAAATTGTGTACATTTTCATTTTTCTTTGATTGGAAACACAAATTCATAGGAAAAAAAGTACTAATAAGTAAATAAATAAATAAAAAGGGATAGGGTTCAAGCGGAAAGGTTCATATAAGAATCCCAAGTTTTGGCAACAGAATGGAACTACCCTTGGAGGAAGGTGATTTTCTTTTCATGGCAACTAAAGAGACCCACCAACAACTCTCTCCAAATACATGTCATTCAACAGTAGAATAATAAAAAGGGGATTGCAGATGTTATACCTATACGGAAGGTTTATACCATGGTCAGAAAGGCGCTCATCTAGTAACTTGTAAACCCCTTACACACCCAAAAAAAAAAAAAATGACAACTATCACGGAAATTCTTTGTAAAAGTTAAAACGGTAAGTACACAGGTTTTCAAGATACTAGGGGTAAAGGTATGCATGACTCGGTAGTCTTTGTTGCTGCATCCCTTTGGTTGGTGGTTATTTTATCACTTTGTGGATTTTCCTCATTCAATGAATCGTGTCAGATCGGGTTACGAACATTTTACCCTTAAGTGGGTTTCTTATCTTATCCCATCCACTGCCAGTACCAAGGGAATATTTATTTCTTGGTCTAGAGGGAGAAACTTCTAAAAGCTTCAACATAATAATCCTAATGAAGGAACAGATGGAGATTATGAGTTTGATATTGTTCCAAGTGTCAATACCAAAAAACATCCTACTAATAAGAACCTTTCCTTTTCCTACCACGTTCATATACACACACAATGGCCGAGGCAGGGTGGAGGATAGGGCTAAGCCAAGGGATCTGCTTTCTCCTTTTTATTTTTCAACTCAATCAAGGTGAAAGAGTAAGGTATTTTCTTCTATGTATAAAATATGCTAAATGATAAAATCTGATAAAGGCCGATCTTATTTATTAAGACAATAAACCCGTTAGTTACGCTTCCACATCAAAGTTAGCTAGAATAATTCATTCTGTCTGTTTTCTTTGCTTTAATGCCTATTGGTGTTCCAAAAGTACCTTTTCGAAGTCCCGGAGAAGAAGATGCATCGTGGGTACTGATGATACAATCCTTTTTTGTGGGGATGGTTAAAGAATGGTTCTCTTCAAAGTGACTAGTGGGTTACGACCTTACTTGAACAGGATATGTTCTATAAGTCGTACATATGTATCCTTGAGTTCTAAAGCAACTAAGGTTATGAAATGGCCTCAAGTTTAAAAGTGAAGTTTGAAAGTGTGTTGCTTGCAGACATAAGAAGAAGAGACTTAACATGAGTCTTTAAGCCAAGTTATTGTCCCATTTCCCAGAAAGATGGATTAGGTGGTGGTAGACCTATATTTTCAAGCCATTTGTTTAAAAATTTCATACGGTTTGATCATGGATCTAAAAATGATGAGTAAATAGACTACAACAAAGGATTGCTACAGAAAATATGTAATGAAAGATTTTGAAAAGAGGTTGAAAGATAGAATACAATTACATACCTTTTTGGATTCAGCATAAAGTCCCATGCCGGCAACATAGAATGGAACTTCCCTACAAAGAGTGGCACCAGTCCCACGGAAAAACCCCTTCAGGCCATCTTGGTTCCAAGTCCCCAGAATGGCCTGTCCTACATTGTCAAAGAGTCCTGCCTGCAACCTCTGCTTCAATACCTCACATGGGATCCGCACTGCAGTTCCCAAAAATGTACTCCAGAACGATGCAAGGGATTGGACCTACAAGAAATGATGAGTCATTAGGAATATAAGAGGACCATGGTGCATCATACTGGGTCGCAGAACACATCCTAAATCGAATGAAAAAATGGGGGCAATGAGTCTGTAATGTATGTGTATCTAAGCAGAAGAGTGCATAACGTAATAGTCAAATCGTAGTTCTTAATAATTTTATACATCTTTGAGGAGAAGCTTTGGGATTGTACTGAAGTACATAACCATGTCATTTTCAAGATTTACCTCTATTTACTTCATTTCTTTACCGTGTATGACAATACGTGAATAACACTAAAAAATGTAAGATTCTCTGAGGATCAGCATGTCTACAAGGATACCTCACTTTGTTATATATCATATAACAACTTGCCTATAATAAATTAGTCAGTTTATTAAGGCAGATAAACTAGCAAAGATGGTAACTTTATGTATAATCAAAATAAAGGACTTCAAATAACTGTATAGTTTTCCAACCTTCAAGATAAGTAGATGTTGCTATCTTACGTCCGCAAGAAAGATATATTAATATCTCCACCAAGGCATTAAATTTTACGGATGCAAGTTGCACATGCCATAGAGATACATGAAGATGCAAGTCATACTCACCACTCTTAGTATTCGAACACCTCTTTTAGTATTCGAACAACTTATAATGAAGGTTCAAATAAAATATACAAGAGGAAGGGTGTAAGGAAAATCAAAAGCAACCATCTAGAGAAAAGATCAGGACCAGGCTCAGTACATAGAGAAGTCTCTCCTAAGGACCGGGACACTAGTGTTCTTGAACTGGATTCGTACCTTTCGATTTACACATATTCCAAATCCCTACCAAGTCAGCTAAGCGTATTAAGGGGATCCTATAGGTATTTGGGATGATATTGGGGATTTGAGGAATGGCTCTCACCCGGTGATTTCATTGTCTATTTCATTATTGAGATACTATGGAGGTGTGGCATGGGAAACATACAAATGAGGAGCAATGTGGTTCTCATGGGGAAAGTCGTGGAGATTTCCTCATGAACCTGAAGTATTGAAGCATTTGGTAGTTGCTGGCAAATATGTCGATGTCTTTTGGTATTTTTAACTAACAGTAGCCATCCCTGGTATAGTATCATCCTTCATTCTAATCTCAAGTCTAGGTTCCAATAATCCTAAAATGAGATCTTTGATCTACTTCCAAAGTGATTTGAAAAGGAAGAAATTGGAAAACAAATCAAGGAGAGGGTTAATAGAGTAAAATGAAATTCGACACTGGATTCAACTTAATGTGCCTGTAGCTGGCTGAATCTCTCCAAAAATTCAGTTTTTCCTCTCTTTTTTCATGATTCGGATACTTAAGCTTCCTTTGTAACTTTGTCAATTACAAATGTTGTTTGTTATAAAAGTAAATAATGACAACCATACAGTGGAATCTAAAAATCACCTGTATGTCTGGTAGTGTCGGAGCTACATTTATCAGAAGAAGTTTAGTTGCTTCAAATATTCCAGTTCGCAAACCATGACTACAAGATTAAAGAGATAGCGTTAAGAGTTGATATCAGTATGGTACATTAAAAAAAAAAAAAAAAAAAAAAAAAAAAAAAAAAAAAAAAAAAAAAAAAAAAAACTCTATCCCATTAATGTTGCCTTGGCGAAAAGAAAATAACCTTGAAAACTGTCCTAGAATGGCAGGGATTGAGCCGCGGTACAGACCTCGCACACCTATCTGTGGAATCCTGGATATGATTTCAGGGAAAGTCAATGATGATGCCTGTACGCGAGTCTAAAAACCATGAAAAAGAAAAAAAGTCAAGATGAGCATATCGTTGAGGACAGATCAAACCATCAACATCCAAGTGTGAACTTAAAAAAAGGACCAAAAAGGAATATTTTTCTTAGAAAAGTATATCAAAATTGGAGAAGTGGAAAAATCTAAGCTAGATGTATTAAAATTGGTTCAAAGAATTTACCTTAATTGTATCGATTGGAAACATTAAAGAAGTAGACAGAGCACAAGAAAGACCCCCAGCCAATGCAGATCTTAGAACACTGCCAGCAGGTATTTCCACAGGCGGTGGAACAGCAACAACCGTAGCAGCTTCAAACCAGATACTCCTGTATCAATTATTAAAGAAGTTATAATGTTAAAAATCTTGGTAAATCATTAAAAAAAAAAAAAAAAAACACTAAATTCATACTCAATATAAAGATTAGCAAGTAATAAGCATTGGCTACCTACAAATACTATAACGTAACCAATTTTATGAACAGCAACAACGTAGCCATAAGAAAAGTAAAGGGGGCAAAAAAAGAAAAAAGGGCCACACGAGATGGATCATAAACCTTTAAGTTCAGATATCATATAATTATGACAAAAGCACAAATCACATATAGCAATTATAATATTTGTAATTACTCTATATGTTAATTCTCAACAACTAGAGTCCACTAGTAAGTTTCTGGCTCAAGGCTTGTTTCTTATATAAATCTTGTCTATTTATACTTTACTTTTATGCTAAATAAAAGTTGGTCTTTCCATCCAATAAACAGATTTTTTGTTTAAAAAGAAAAACTCAATTAGGGAACAACATTGCATAATGGCTAAAAACACCAAGGGTCAGCATAAATGTTGAATATCCATTCAGCATGAAGAGCACTTGGAATATAAAATAAAAAAATCTAAGCAGCAGCCAACACATCAACATTTACTGTTTCCAAATACTTAGATGTTGATTCGAATCAGATGATTCTCCATAGCGATCAATTAGAATAAATCCAAAAATCTCACTCAGGTTCTATTTTAACCATGCACTTCATATGATTATCTCAAGAAAATATATCATCCAAGCAGACTAAGTTGAGTCTTTTTGGCTAATAAGTTTCAATTACTCTATGAACACCGGAAAAATAATAATAATATAAGTAAATCATAAAAATCTTTTTCCCTCTCTTTCTTTCTTATATTTATAGTTGAAAGAAACTCGCAAAAGTCTGACCATGAGATGTACCTTAGAATCTTAAATAAAAAATCTAACTTACCGTGGATCTTCTTGCAGTCGATCTGAAGGAAGAAGCAACATAAAATTTCGAAAATGTCCGTATGAGATAGATTCTTCAGTGTCTGCATTAAGAAATCGCATCATAGCAACAGCATTGTCTTCATTGGCAGGGAGTCCAGCATTCTTAAGTGATGCCAATATTTCACTTTTTTGCAAAGTCCCTGACTTGCTGAGACAGAGAGAAGTATATGCACGTAGAATGGTTGGTTCCTTCTGTTCCATGAAGGACAAAAATTGCTTCCAACCAAATGACTTCGAAAATATGTGACTTCTAGTGCGATTCATGAACTCCCGAGCATATCGTTTGGGCAATTTTCTCTTTCTAATTGCAATTTCAAGGTCCTCCATAGTCACTTGGCCATCACCGTCCCTATCCAGCTCCTCAAAGAACCTCCTTCCTATATAAGAGCATTAAGTTGGTAAACCTTTTTTCCCCTTAAATTAAGTACATGAACCGATGGAATTAGGAGATAGTAGGAGAGCTGTGACATAAATGCATATCAAGCATGTGTGCCCATGCTAAGTAAGGAGAGAGAGAAAAAAAAAAGGGAAAAAAACCCCACAAAAGGGAGAGGGAGAAGGTGACACCCGGAGAATATCTACTTTCAACTCAAAAGACAAACTACATCAATTCTTTCAGTTATGACCATTAGAGCTCCTTACTTTTCAGTTATGACCATTAGAGCTCCTTACTTGTCATTACAAAGGCAGGTTTATAATTGCCTTCCTTGATGTGACAAGACAGAAACTCGCTAAAACCATGTGCACAAGCTAAAGTTAATAAAAGAGGAACATAAAAGTTGACAAGTTCTTGACCGATCTGTTAGATCCCTGGATTTTCCTTGGTACAAATCCATCTCCTCACTCTAAGGTAAAAGTTCCAAGAAGAGCGTGATTAAGAAATAACAAAGAGAGCAGCCTCAATGCACATCATTGAATTTAAACATAACGATGACAAGATAATTACTTCAAATAGCTTTAAACCTGAAAGTGTACTATGTTTAATGCAAAAGAATATGAACTGTTTGAGCATACCTTCAGCCTCTGTGTATCTGAAGAAGTCCTGAACTGAGATCAATTTCTTTTTGTCTGGATAATCTTTAGAAGACCGCCCTACTTGTGGTAAAAGCTCAATAAGCTCGGTCAATGACACAGTAGATAATGTAGATCTCAAGCGTTCAACATTAGAGAGAGGAATGCTAAGAATACCACTCGCTAGTTTTTGTGGTGAAATTCCACTAGTTTCTTCCCTACTCTGAGCAGATACCCCATCATCCCCCTCGTTCACAGAAGAACTGACTCCCACTATGCCTGATGGAACACCTCCAACTCTTGCAAACCTCAAGTTCCCGAAAAACCCATTTACTTCTGCTTTTCGACCTTCCCAAATGCTTGCCACAGCCTTGAAATGATCAACCTGAGGGGACAATGGTGACTGTGGGGAAGTATCATAGCACTTATCAACATTTCCTGCCCCGTGAAGATCGAACTTTTGAAGATTCTGTGTCAACTGATCAAAAACAAAACCTATTAAGCACTCAAATGGCACATGTTTTCCTTCATCGTGCCTCAAACTTTCCTGAAATGGTTTATTATGCTGCTTCTCCTTCTGCCTTCGTTTTGACTCACGTGAAACTTTTTGCTTCGTGCACAAACCTATCTTTTCCTCCTCATCCGTTTTCTGTAATCGCTTCTTAATTGTTTTAAAAGGGCGGGGAAGTGCCTGAACAACATTGTTAACCAACAAAGACCAAGAGACTGCAAACTGCAAGCAGTTCGCACAAGATGCCTCCTCCTTAGCCAAATCTTCCTCTTTCAATGCACTATCAGAAGCCTCCGAATTCACCGACTTCCGCGAGAAGTTTCCTAAGAAAGCCTTTACTGGAACGTTAATGGATAAACCTTGCTTCCGTTTATCCCCAGCAACATAAGGACCCCGTACCTTCGTACCACAGATCTCACCTTGGCTCTGCTTATCCTCATCCTTAGGTCGCAAAATCAATCTTATGAAATTTTCCTCATTCTTATGCCCCGGTAAACAGTACTCAAGATCCTTCGCTACTTTCCGGAAGCCCAATTCGACAGGCGAAAGCGCTTCCTTAACAACTTGAATCGAGTTGAAAAAAGATTCGATTGGGTCATTAGCAGACACCATTACTAACAACTCCTAAACTACACAAACTTTCAACGAAATCACCGAACTGCTCCACAGACACCAGCAATCCAAACAAACACCATTTACACAAATAAAAAAAAGAAATTTATATATATATTAAAAAAAAAAGAAAAGTAGAAAGCTAGATGAAATTCACAATCAACGAATCCGAAAGAACCATTACCAGGCGGTGTGGATAAGCGATTGAAGAAAATAAGGAGGGCGATAATTGAATCCGAAACCGATAAAACCCAAAGAGACGGAGTTGAAATCGAAGCGTACCACACATTTCGGCAAAGCTCAAAAGCAATCCATTTGTGGATAAAGAAAGAGAGAGAAAAAGGTTCTAGCTCGCCATTGTAGCAGAGAATGAAAGAAAGATGAGAAGAAGACGAGTGGAATTTGGGCAACGGCTTTGGTTTATGCTTTGTTAGAGAGACGAGTGGCAGACGAAGCAGAAGAAGAAGGAACCAGCAGTTGAAGACTGAAAAGCCTATCATTTTTTGTGTTTTATTTATTTTTATAATATGGATTATTTATCCTTTTTATTTTAATTTTGTTTTCAACATAATTTAAATAACTCAAACTAACAATATAAATTTATTATGTTATTATCTCTTAATTAAATTACAAATCTTTTTATGTTCAAATGGATCATTAGTCTCTCTGGTCTGATTTTATCATTTTCTTTTTATTATATCGGATGAAGGAATTAAAATTTTAACCTCAAAATTGATAATACGAATAATGATTGAATCTATAAAATATTAAGATCCAATTGATAACCATTTCGCTTTTTATTTTTAATTATTGAAAATTAAGTCTACAAGCCAAAATTTGAAGGCTAAAAAAATAACTTTTAAAAGTTTATCTTTAAAAAAAATATAGAGAAAATATGTTTAATTTTAAAAACTACAAATAAAAAGCGAAATAATTACTAAATAGGTCTAAATAATTTTAATCAAAACTGCTATTTATTTTAAGGGGTAGGTTTTCATATGTTTTGTTCACTAATCCATAGCTTAGCCTAATTTGGAATTTAGTCAAAATTTGTTAGTACATTTTAACTTTAACAAATGAATTCTTACATCATTTTAAGCACGAAATTAATTATAGTTTGATAAATTCAGATATTCTATATTTGTTCATATTTTTATTTCTATATTATTATAATTAAAATTTGAATCCATGCACACCTTTTTTTTTTTTTTTTTTTTACTTGGGTAAGAGTTATTTAAATATATTGAGTAGTGTAAAATTATATACAGATGTAAGAATCAAATATGCAGTAGAACTGCTTTTCATTAAATTCGAGTTGATTTCATATGCTCATCTTCCTCCTTTATTCACAAATTATTAAAAAAAATAGTTACATGATAATATCAGAGTTTAAAATTATTCGTTTGAAATTTTAATGGCTACGATCAATTTTTTTTTTAAGGTATAAGTTGATATTTGTGTAAAAAGAAAAACAAAATATAAATAATAAAATGAGATAGATGAAACTTTTCAAAATTATGACCAACTCCAAAGTTCCAATACCCTCCCAGTCATTGTTTGAACTATATATATATAATATATATACACACACTTTTATTTATGGAAATTTGTTAATGGCGATATAAATAATATTATTTTTATTATTTAATTTTTTGACAGCGGGAGATTGCTTTTTAAAGAAATGAAAGAGGGGAAGGGATAAAAGCTGACGTAAGGGCTTTGTAGGACGGGAAAAGGAACCTTTGAACATTGGGCTCTCAGTCCGGTTTTTCGCTCTCGTTATTTTTTATTTTTATTTTTAAAAATTTTAAATTGGAGGAGTTCCAATACTTATCCATATCCACATGACATTTATTCATTTAATGATTTCTTTTTATTTTTAAATACTTTTACAATTTGCATCCAAGTCCCTCCATTTATTCTTTTCAATTTAATATATTCATTTTTTTTTAGAATTAATTACCACCCATTTTAAAGGTCCAAAATGACAAATGATCTAGTTTTTGAAAAAAATAATCAAATGCCCATTTACTGATGTCATGATTATGTGAAGTTACGGTATTGCCTTTCTTTTTCCTTTTGTCTCATCTTCTTCGGCGTGAGAAATCTTCCTCTGCATGTCGTCTTTTTCTTCTCTAGCTTCTTTTCTTCTGTACGTCTTATTCTTCTTATTCGACATGGCAAGTCGACGGAAGCAGCTCCGATGCGACCACTTCGATGAGTAAAAGTGAGAAAGATGAGTGATTTTGTGAGTGGGGAAACGAAGAGAGAGCAAGGCGAGCGAGAGCGAGAGACATAGTGATTTGTGAATGGGAAAAAAAAAGAAAAAAAAAAAAAAGAAGGGAGAGCGAGACGAGTGAGAGCAAGATTACTTTTTCGCGAGCGGACAAGTATATTTTAGTAATTTCACCCGAACTTGACATTGGCAAATGGTCATTCAACATTTTTTTCAAAAAAAGCGTAAATTAAGCTAACTTAGGCATATTTTACTGATTAAAACATTATTATCAACTTCCACGATCTAGTATCATGTTCGAAGAAGATTTCCTAAATAATTTATGCTAATCTATTTCAAGTTGTCTTAATGATCACTCTCCTTCTATACTCTCCATCACCAAATAGCATTCAACAAGCTTCAAGAAGAGGCATCTACGTGATTAGAAGTGCCAATTAGAGATGTCTATTTTGAAGGAACCCTAAGGTCCACTACGAAAGTGGGGATCGGTTCAAAGTTTTAATTTGCATATTTTGATTCTGTAATTTTATATAGAACATAAATTTACAAAACCAAAATATGCATTATTTAAGAAATTACAGCATGCAAGAAATAAGGTGAAAAAAGGGGTTTGGGTTTCAAGAAAACTTACCCTTCATGAATCAAAATCTTCTTCACGAAAACCTTTATCCAAAACGATCACGAACAATTTGTATAGTCACAAATGCCCAAAGATGACACCACTAATGGGAGCCTTCTTTGGTAGAGAATCCTCAAGAGGTGTGGGCTCTGAGATTTTGAAAGAGAGAGAAAGTAATTGAGAGGAGCATAGTAGTTTTTGGGAAATTACAGAGAGATCTCTAAAATATAGAGAGAGTCCTCTTGTTACAAAAAAAAAATATTCTGTAGAGAAGATTATCACCACGAGAAAAAAAAACCTACCCCTCACTACACGAGTTTAAGAAAGGAAGAGAATTGATTTCCCTTCCTTTAAAATTAAAGTTAAAATTAAAATAAAAACAATTTCAATTTAAATAAATATACATTATATATATATGATAATTAACTTTTTTTATATATATAACCATATGTTATATGATATATAATACATAACTCATAGTTTAATATTGTATAAACTCCTTTGTATAGAACACTCCCGCTCACATGTCTCTACATGAATGATAAGGACCAAATCATTTGTAGCACTTTATAACAATTGTAACATCTACAAAGTGGGTCGTTTTCGTAGTGTCACCAGGTTAAGGTATCCAGCCTTGTCCATCTAATACAGATCATTTAGGTTATCACTTTAACGTGATCCATCTGTATGCCTCTACATACATGTTTAAGCTACAAATGATAACCTTAAATGTTAGTTTACTGGTTATATGAGTTAATGCTACTAAATGTCAAATAAAACATCTCTTATTTGATTAAATAAATAAATTATTTTTACGTTACAATTACAAACTACAGGATTCACAAGATTTAGGACATCAACCTCAACACATTTAACCCGCAAGGTATGTGTGCCCCAATCCCCGTGGAAAATTTCGCAGGGATGGGGAATGAAATGGGTAGCGGGGATAGGGGACGGGGAGTTATCCCCAGACTCGCCCCGAATATATCTCTAGTGACAATACATATGTCGATGCTATGTTATCAGCTTCTGATGCTTCATGATGAAAATGATCTCGTAGTTAGATTCATTAATATATTATTTCATAACACGTGTTGGTGGCATTATTAAAACAATAAAGTATATTAGAATGTGTTTGGATTACATTTTCAAGTGTTTAATTTAAAAAATAAGTTACTTGGAAAGAAAACTGAGTGTTTGACAACCACTCAAAATAGATTTTCAAGTGTATTTTAATTAAATTTTATCAAAAGTGTTTAAATAAAAATGAATTTTTTGAAAAATATTTTTTTCTTAAGTCAATCAAAACGGACTTTTAGAATAGTTCAATGGTCAATCTAACACTTAAAAAAAAAAAAAAAACACTTTCATCAATAATCATTAATAATAGAGAAGTGTGGTAAATTTTAAGGATTGTAATAAAAAAAATTTAAGAAAATACCGGGACTATATTGAAAGTTAGAAAGAATAAAGTACGAGAATTAAATAAGTAACTTAATAAAGAAATCAATGCGCCAAAAAGAAAGTGTAAAATGAAATTCATATCCACGTGTAAGAAGATGAGTGGAGGACAAATATATTTTATCGGGCAATGCTCCACGTATCTCTATCCTTTTTTCTTTTTGGATAATGATTTTGGAGGAAGCAACCAAACCTACCTTATTAATAATGCATACGTTTACTTTACATTTATTTATTTATTTTCATTTGGGAGAATAAGATGTTCCAAACTTCCAACAAAATTAAGAAATAACTGAGGAATCTTAATTCTTAATTATTTTTATTAATATTTAAGTTTAAAAAAATTGTCTCAAAACTTAAAAAGTTTGATTTTATTTGATTCATGAACTTTTAAAATTATAATTTTGATCGGTGTTCTTTTAACTTTTGTAAGATTCATGGATTTGACATAATATTTAGAGTTTTCATTAGATACAAAATTGAAAGTTTAAACACCTATTCTTATTTCACATAAAATTGAAAGTGTACATGTCTCTTAGATATCTTCAAAAGTTCAATGACCAAATAAATACAAATTTAAAAAATTTATGAACTATACTTGTAATTTAGCAAATAAATTTTAAAAAGTTATATTTTTGCGAAGGTCTCACATTTAAATTAAGTTGACTCTATTTTCAATTCAATGAACCAGATTTAATTGTAATGTATTTTTTAGTACAATAATTGCAAGGTAGGGGATTGAACCGTCTATTGAATTAAGCTCACTTTGGCTAATGTATTTTTTTATTTCATTTCTAAATTAGCTTCGATAAACATAATATTAAGACTCCTTAAACAAAACATAATATTAGGAATTTTATCATGATTAGTACATATAGTTTTTCCTTTTGATCGAATTATTCTAATTTCCATTATGTAAGTAGGGGTCCAAGTGGATTTATGAAAAATTGTACTTTTATTATGTGACATCCTCCCCTTAAAATTGAAAAAAAGTAATAACATCTAAAAAGTAATAAAAGATGTTAGAAAAAGAAGTTTATAAAAAGATGTAAGATTTGTCACCTAAAAAATTTTTTAGGTTAAAAATAACAGTTTTCCAAATATAAAGTTGACTTCTAGTTTTGTTTAATCATAATTGATTTTTAAGAATCTACAAAATCAAAGATTATTCATTTGGATGTTCATTTTATCCTAATGACAACTCATCCATAACAAGTGGAGGATTGAAGAGTTGAAGACAAAAACGATCTACATGATTAGTCGTTTGAGGATAATTATCTTTTTAATGACGGTTCATAAGCAAAAATTTGAAGCTAAGACGGGACTTTTATTTTTTGCCCACATCAGATGATGTTGAAAGAACAACTAAAAAGAGGGCTTGGTTTTCTAAAAGAAAGGAAATCAAATATAAGAGATTTTCTTTATAAGTTATTTCTTAGAAAGATTATCATTCATAAAAATAACCAACCCAACTTTGTCAACATAATACATCAGTTTTCACATCATTCATAAAACTGTACAATGTCAACCTGAATATAACTAAATTGGATTAGACGTATATTTTCAACGAGTGGTCAAATGTTCACATTCCTGCCAACTCAACACGTTGATGAACTAAAAATAATAATACATATATAAAAAATAAAAACAGCATATTAAAAAAAAATGCCATTCTCAAGGTTGCGCTTGTTCCAGATAAGCAAAACGAATACGATAACTAATATTGCTGATGTCCAATCAAAGCAACAATATCTTATATTCAAAATAATAATCCCAAAGACAGTCCCTTTGATTATGACTATTTCCCAAAAAAAAGAAAACCAACATAGAATTCTCCACTTAGATTTCTGAGAATCCAATGACTAGAATACAATATAACCAATCTATAATCCATGATAAGAAAAGAAAGAAAACATAAACTTGACAAAGGTTGCTGTACAAATTCAAATCACTAGAGACTGAAAATAGAAAAATGATAAATGTCTAAAGAAAACGCATACAGATAACTTGTCCTGGTAGAGATTAGATAAGTGAATGACTATGAAAAGACAATATTGTTCCATGACTCCGATTATGGGATGCACTTCACAATCATACTTATTTTAATGTTCAAAGGAACTTTCAGCATTAAAGTCAACTTCAAGTCTAAACATTGTATCTTTTTTTCTCAGACTAAAGGAAATAAAATCGATTGGTGAGCATAGCGTTTGGCAGGTTGTTTGAACTTTTGAAGTATATTTGGAAAAGAAAGTTTTCCCCCCCTTTTTTGCAGGGATCCTAAAATTAAAGCAGCGCACCTCATTAAAATGCTGATCCACTGCTTTTTGATTTTCCGAGTAGCACATCCTTAGCTTCATTGATCTTAGAAGCAAGATAATGACTGCCACCAGCATCAGGATGGTTTGCGATCATGACCCTTCTATGTGCTTCCTTAATCTTATCTGGAGTTGCATTTTCTCTGTTAACCATCGAGGATAACTTTGGTCAATCATTACACAAAGTAAGCTACTTAATGGCGTGAATGAAACAATTGATAAATAAATACACTTCTTAGTGTTCTTTCATTCATCAAGATGTTTATGGTGGAAAAGTTGGTACAAGCCTACCAGTAGTACATCTGTTTTCGCGAGAATAAGGACAACATATGAAAGTGGATATTGCTCAAGAAGCCATGTTTTCAATAGAAATTCGAACTCATGTACAGAAGCATTGCTTTCTAGACGTGTCCTAAAAAAGTAAGTAATTTTACAATCACTTCATGGAACATCAGAATCAATTATCTTGTTGGTGTCTCACTGATCTCTCTACTCAAAACAAATGATCCAGATAATATGTTTCCCAAGGGTCGGATCATGAAATGTAAAGGAAAGAAGAAATAAATAAGCAAAGATTCTCATTGTTCTCAGAGGGCAATGTAAACCAATGCCTGGACCAAAATATAAGGCTTAGAAAGAATGAAAATATTCCTAAATGACCATATTTGAGCCATAAGTTACTGATTGGATTCTCTTATGTAAATACTTATGTGATCATTAACTGCAAAGAAACCTGAATGTCTTTAAGATCCCTACTACTCAAGTAAACTATGCCGAGTTATGAACTTAAAAAGACCAGGTTATCAAAATAATTAAGATGCAATGTCATAACATCAAGAGTGATGGAAGATCAATAACCAGCAAAAATTTAGTTATTTATTTACGAAGATGAAATACAAGTATGTTGGACTACCTAATACCAAGAATAAGAGCTGCTTCCCTCCTCGTCATCGTAGGATAGAAACCACCTTCATAGAATTTGCGTGATCTAGCTTGTGGTGGCCGTGACTTGAATGCTTGCCAAGCTCGAATTCCATATCTACCAGCAAGAGCTGCTGCAGCTACTGCAAGACCAGCGAGGAGTGGTGTAGCCTAATACACACCTAGAAGTTTGTTAGTCTTATTGGAACATCAGAATTGGAACTCCAAGTTGAATGTAAACATCATCTACAAATCTGAATAACTACAGACGAGTTAAAATTTGAAATGCATACCTTTTTTATTTATTTTTATAAGAAACTAGAATGAAGGAATATACGAGGTATACAAAAAAAAAAAAAAAACGAGCGCATTGAAAAGGAACGGGGTATGACACAAGCTACAGAAACAGGCTCCAATCCCGAAGAATAAGAATAACATCATAATTACAAAAAGGTCTGGTAATCGACCCTCGTAAGGTGACATTAAATAATAACTGTTCATCAAAGAATTGTGAGTTAGATAGAAGGGGCACATTTTTGTAACTGAGTCATTGAATGTAACAGAGTCTTGAGCAATGGGGTATTATTAAGGGGATGTAAGTGAGAAAGAGGGTATGCCTTGGTGAAATGAGATACTCCAAGTCTGTGAGAGGAAGATCTCTCTAATCCTTCCCCAGTTTAAGGTTTTACCATGAAAAATAATATTGAGGTCCATCGCTTTTCTCCAAGATCCTAATCAATATCGTGTAATTATGCAGTGCTGCCAATTAGCAAAATGTCGTTCAATGGAGAACTTTCCCAGTGTTAAGTTTACCACCAACAGGAAAAGTGATGTAATCAGTATTGAAAGATGCATTGATTCCATTTCTAGCAGCTTGATAGCAGAAAAACCCCAATCAATGAGGTCGAGATGCTCGACCTCCAATTGAAAGTCGTCAACGAAAATATTTTGGCCACGACTCCAAAATCAAAACCCAGGCGATGTGAACCCTCAATGAGATATCAGCCACACGAAACTATAATATAGTATATCCACAATAAAATTTCAAGGGCAAAATTGAAATGATTTACACTAAATTCCAATAAGAAGCAAGTAGTAACTCCAAATTTTCGGAAGGATCAAAAGTAACATCAATCACAAACGAAAAACATATGTGGATCATAAGAACGTAGAAATGAGGGAGACAGAGATGATAGAAAGCTATCAAGATCAGTGCCGAATGAAACATACTGAAACATAAAGAAAGAGAGTGGGATTTTGCTCACCATTTGAGTGAAATTCCAGAGGTAGGTGAGAGAATGTGGAATTTCATTCAGAAATCCGGATCCAATTTTCGATTCAGAAGCAAATCCGATTGAGCTATCGAAACTACAATGACGAAGCAAAGCACCTTTGGTTTCACGTTTCAGGGGACGATGATGAAATTGGTGAGCTTTTCTCGTTATGTTAAAAGCTGGGTTGGTCCAAGAATTTACTATTTTATACTTGTCTTCAACAAATTATAAAATGAAGCTAATTTTGTGTGTGTTTTAAGTTAAATTATTAAAAATACCCCAAACTTTGAATTTCATGTCAACCTTTCTAGCTTGAAATTTGCTTTAAGTAAACATATTTAAACACATGCAATAAGAAAATTTAGGGTTAGGGTTTTAGCCCAAAAAAGAAAAATCATAAACAAAACAGGGACGAAAGCAGGAAGACGACAACATTTATAAAACATCGAAGTATCATGTGTATTTATTTTTACATATGTTTAGATTTTTTTTACATAAGCAAATACAAACTTTTTCGTCTATAAATTTAGCGGCAGAAACCTATAAGGGTTATTTTGAAATAAATTTCAAACTTTAAGAAAAAATGAAACTTTTTAAAGTTCGAGATATAATTATAACTAACCCAAACTATAATTTATAGGTATTTTTTGATAGTTTGACCTTTTTTTTACAACAAAATTTGTGTATAAGAGTTTGAATAAAAAAATGAGTACATATTGATTTTACTACAATAATCTCATGTGTTTGTGTGGATATGTCTTGAATAGTTTATGTTTAATTTCAATAATTCAACTACAAAGTAATGAAGGTAATTGATATTAATAAATTAAACATGTTGCAACTCAATCAGTTGAAGCATTAATGACTTGCAAAAATGTAAAATTACTATTATTTGTTTGGGATAAAATTTAAATTTAAAAGAGTGCGAGGGTACAATTTAACTTCAAATTAAAATGATGATACTATATAATTATGTACTTTGAATATATTTTTCTATATATTGAGTAAATTCTATCAATAAAACCTTTGTTGGTATAAGGACAGAGAGATTTAAACCAGAAACAGGGTGGAGATGGAGAACATAACGTGGCCAAATTGTTGGAATAAGTCTATACAAATGAGAAAAAAGGAACATCCCTAAATTCAATTGATTAAGATAGTATATCATTAACAAAAGATAAAATAAAATTAGAGGTATGAATTTCACTAGAACTAAAAAAGAAACCTGTATATATATATATACACATCTAATTTTTCCCAGAAAAGTGAAGGGACACATCCCAATTCCTACTTCAATAGATACTCAAGTTGGTTGCTCAAAGGACCAAAACGAAGAGTTGTAGAGGAATCTACAGTAAGCAAAGAAACTGCAAGTAAACTACAAAAAAAAATGTTATTTTAAACAAATGAAATTTGAAAGAGACAAGATGAACCAGTCAAAGAATTGTCTCAAAAGAAAACCCAGAAGAATCCTCACAATATATTATAGACAAACAGATTTACAAATGGTTTCAATAGATAAATGCAACCCAAAAACAAATCTTATTACATACAGATAAGAATTTCAGGAAGACCAATGGTATGGGAAAAAGAAAAATATTTTTTTTAAGAAAAGAGAGAGAGAAGAAAGAAAGAAACTAAAAAAAAACCATGGACATGGACCGGTGCTTGCAAGAAACATATATATATATGCTCACTCACTTGGGAAGTAGAAGCTGTTGAAGAAAGCAAATGACGAAAGTACGATCCTTGGATTGACGAACTCACGATCAATGAATTTGTTTCCTCCTTTCCTTTGGTACTGCCACTCTCTATGATGCGAACTTTATCATCTTTTAATGTACTTAGCTAGTATTCACAACTGGAGGACTAGATTGCCTCCTTGGCTTAATAGGAAAAGCTGTAAAGGAAAGCCGCTTCTTTGCAGAACTTGCACTTGCAGATCCTTTTTCCATTGTTCCTTTCTTCTCTGTTCTAGATGAACTTGCCAACCGGGACCGAGTCTTCACAGTCTTCGATGGCGTCGCGTAACTTGAAACTGAAGGTAAACTGGCAAGGCTTTCATCATCCCTGAATGATGACCCTGCAATAGTATGCCTCCGAGAGAGCTTTGATTTGACACTAGTGGTGCTCCTTATACCATCATCCCCACCCCAGCTGCCTACCTTTGATTTGGCTGCATTTGTTTTCTTTCTGCCAGATGATGAAGATAATGCCTTGGGAGTTGAAGGTGAATGATATTTATGCAATTGGCTTGACTTTTGGCTTGTAGGAGACTTTGGAGAAAGCTTGGTAGAAGAGTTCTGATCACGACGAGCATAAATTTGGAGTATGTCGACCACAGATGCGCGAGTTGCAAGACTCGTGATAGAAATGTGATCTGGGTAATCAGTGGTGTTTCGAGATTCCCATGGACGAGCTGCCATCCACCTCTCCAACCAACTCCAACCCCAATGGGGATTGTTTGGATCCATGACAGTGGGGGTTGCAGTTTTTGAAGAATTCTTCCATGTTTGCTGTTCATAACAGATAAAAACTTATTTTCATTTGATATTCTAAAAGGAAACGCTACTGGATGGAAATTATTGTTTACAGAACTTGAGAAACAATCCTACTATGAGCAGAACAAAAACTGCAAGGAGTTGCTAAATATGGTAACCTACAAGAGACTTTCTAGAAACCACCTTACAAAGAAAGTTAGTGAAGTGAGATATTCTATTGACACCAGTTACTTTTTTCTATCACAAAGAAATGCATTGAGCAAAACTCGTAATAGATGATGGCACTGCAACCATAGAACTAAAGTGATTACATAAAATCGAATATGCAAATTATATGTACTGATTGAAGTACCCTTCAATTCACCAGGTACAATGTCCTCTAAAAAATTTGGACCAATAAGAACATTGTGATCCAGAGTCAGGAATTGACCTCAGCAAAGCACATACTACGGGATTAAGGAAATAATAAGTTTTGGTACCTGATGAGAGTAAGCATAAGCCAGAGCCCTTTCTCTTCTTATTGCAGCTTCATGCTTATTCAATCGTTTAGCTTCAATTTGTGCTTTAGATTGGGTGCTATGGTTCCACTCATCGTCCATCTGTAGTGCAAGTTGTAATGATGGCAGATTACAATAAAGAACAAAAGCTCATACTGACACAGCACAGTGACAGACATGTTTGTTCAAGCGCTACAGATACAATAGGTTAAATTCAGCCGAAAAGTTTGAACAAAGAGAACTTACAGCAAATTTTAACTTCTCGAGATCTTTCTCACGTTTGTTACGAAGTTGCCGCTGAAGAGCCTGATTTTCTTCAGACATTCTTATTCTCCTTGCACGAATCTCTGACTGTAAATGAGTAAGGGTCTGCATGCATTTTAAAGTAGAGGCCACTTGCCGTTTGACAGACTGCCCTTGTACCAACGTCTTCAATCTCATCAACGCTTTGAGAGCTCTCAATGCTCTCCTTGCCTGTATTGAGAAATGCAAAAATATAAAATAAATAATTTAAAAAGAAAAAGAGAACATTCGTACATGTCATTTCTGATATGTAAAATACTCGAAAAATCATGATGTAGATTATTACTGATGCTTTCCTATATCTGGCAGAAGAAGAACTCTTCAAAATCCAGATAGAGTTGAATGACATCAAGAAATGCTTTCACGAAATTTCAATAGGAACAGCACAAAGAAGAATGAGGGTAAAATTTCAACATGAAGGTTCTCATTTCCAATGAGCAACATTGACCATACATGAGCCTCTTGACTGACGTATGAGTTGGATTTTCAACCGATACTTCATCAAAAGTGAAAGCTAACGTATTCCAAAAGAACTTATTTTGAAGAAACAATGAACTGCTTCTGCAGAAAATAAATGGGACGACCAATCCATATACTACTCAAAGATAAAACTTGGTTATGAATTCTATAAATTTCTTGAAATACTGATAGGTGGAAATAGTTTAAAAATTAACAAATAATCTTAGCTTATTGTTTCTATCATTAACAACAGTTACCAATGTTTCTAATTGCTTAAAAATCTTATACTTGATGTAAACTAGATATAGAAGTACCGTATATCCACGAAATGCAGTTTGAATCTTAATAGCTGCTGTTTCCTCCGACATTTCTGGGCGACAGGAGATAGGACTAGGTGGATATTCAACCTCCACAGCCGGCTGAGCTTCAGCAACAGCAGGCTCTGCAGCCTCCAAATGTGCAAGCTCACTTGGCTCATTCTCAGGTTCGGTTTGTTTGACATCATCTTCTGTAGGAGGTTGTGCAGGAACATCCAATGGAGATTGCTCCAAAAAGGATATCACATCCACACTCTCCTCCTTTTGGAACCATTTTTTCTTAGATTTGTCTGGTTTCTGTTGAAACAATATATCTAAAGTTAAAGGGCAGACTTCCATATGATTGCAAAAACAATACAAAATATAATTTAACAGAAGTAGCTCAATTCAAACCTTGTCTTTCTTCTCAGAAGGTTGACTAAGAACCTTCTTCACTGCAGAAAACCAACTCCCTTTCTTCCCCATTTGTTATTCATTCATATGTCTTCCTTCACTTTATCTGGTCGCAGAGAGAGAAGAACAGATTAATTTACAGACCAAAATGAAACTAAAAACACCATATATATGACATTGACTGCTAAAGAAAATTGTATAGATTATGGCATGTCAATTGACATTCCATTAAATTACTCATAGATAATAGTTCATCAAATTACGTACGAAAGAAAAAAAATCTGTTCACCAATTAAAACGAAAAAATTAAAAATCTCTGTAAAAGATATATCAATAAACGATGCAACACCAATATCACAAAACTGCAAAATCTTAACCAAAGAAGGATCACCATGCATCGAAATTTTCCAATGAAACGAACTTCAAATTCTATAGCATTTCTACCACGGCAAGACTCGAGCAAAAGAAATAAAGAAAATCCACAAGAAACGAGCTATCATTTCAATACCTATGCATGAAGTTCCGAATCGTCATGAACCATAAACCAAAGTTTCTCTTAAAGAAAACGATCAGAATAGGTCTAGAGAGAAAATAGAGGAAGGGGGAGAAGGTGGACCGGATCTTGAGATAAAAACCATAAAAATTCAACAGTAGGGTTGGAAAATTAACGAGTCTTCAGATTTTGGCCGTAGCAGGGGAAACATGGGGCCTACGAATTCCGATCAAATATTATTTACAGAACATCAAATCAAATCATCATCATCATCATCATCTTCTTCTTCTTCTTCTTCTTCAATCTCAATCACGAACAACAACCACGACAACAAAATCAAATTTCAGATGTTTTTCAAAAAAAACAGAAGAAGAAGAAGAAGAAGAATTTTACAATGAATGGAGTCATTACCAGAAATCAAATATAACTGATGGATCATAAGAAGGCCGATGATGTTGATACAGATAGGCGCATTGAAAGTTTTTGCTCGGCCATTGACACGACCTCTTAAGCCATGGTTGGTTTTTCATCTCGTTGGTCGTTACAATTGCAACTCTTTTCTTGATGCCTTAAAATAGTTGAAGTTTCAATCATGGCTGAGCTGCTTTTTTGTCTTTCTTTCTTTCTTTCATTCTAAATTATTATTGTTATTAGTACTTTGTGAATAAAGTCAAAATTCATGGAATGTTGATATGGATTTAAAATCTGTAAATATACCAAAGTGTTGTGTAACCAATATTTTATTTTATTTGTGTGGTTCTCAATTTAGTCTTTCATTTTTTTTAAATAATTAAAATCTTCAATTAAGTTATCTTGCTAAACAAAAGCTGACTTATCATATTCTTCATTAATATATTTCAACATGAAATCACGATATTAGAATATTATTTGGCGTGTCGAACTTCATCAGCAAAATTTATTTTTTTTCGAGTGACATATTTATGTGTTCAAAGAATTTCAACTATTCAATGATACCGAATTATTACACATTAGGACTTTGTTTATATTTGTTTTATTAAAGGTAAAATTAAAATTCTAAAAGTATGTAAATTTTATGTAAACATATTGACCCATTTAAGTATTTATTGGATTGCCTAGTTTAAAATATATATAAAATTTATGTTCCGTTTAGACAATTTTAATTTAATTCTCTATTAAAAGAAATAAATAAATTTCTTTTTGCTTATATGTTTAGGTTTTATTCCAGAACTTCTATTAAAAAAAATTTAGTCAAACATCTAAAAGTAATACTGTCCAGATTTTTTTTAATAAGAGTAACATTGGCAATAAAAGCTGAATTATTATTTTTATATATAGATAGATACAAAAAATAATTATTACGGATTCGGTTGATAACTATTTGATTTTTTGTTTTTATTTTTGAAAATTGAGCATATAGACATTACTTCCACCTCTAAACTTCTTCCTTTATCATCTACTTTTTTATCAATAGTTTAAAAAAATAAGCCAAAATTTGACAATTAAAATCCCATTTGGTAACTATTTTATTTTTTATTTTTACTTTTTAAAATTAAGCTCATAAACACTATTTTCACCTCCAAATTTCTTCATTTGTTATCTATTTTTATCAATAGTTTAAAAAATAAAGCCAAATTTTGAGAACTAAAAGAAATAACTTTCAAAAAGTTGTTTTTATTTTTAAAATTTGATTAAGAATTCAATTATTGTATTTAAAAAAATGTAAATTATTATAAGAAATGTAGATGAAATAGATTTAATTTTTAAAAATAAAAATAAAAAATCAAATGATTACAAAATAAAATTTTAACTTTTATAAAATTACTTTTGTTTTTTTAAATAGGATTAAAATTCAACCATCATACTTAATCAGAAGGAAATATATTTAATTGTCAAAAATTAAAAATATCAAACGAATCTGACATGAAAAAAGATATATTGAAAGTTATTTTTATTCGATTGCCAAAGCATTCCAACTGTTTAACGCTTTTAGATAAAATATTAATATTAGAACATAATGCAATGAAATGAAATCATGTCATGTTCGCTCGACAAGTTGCTGGCGCACCCTAAAATCCTAATTAATAATTAAAAATTGGTTGACTTAATCTTTAAACAAATTGAGTTTAAAAATTAAATTTTTTATTACAAATATTATTTTGCGTTTATTTTTTAATTTAAAAAATGAACAAAAACTGTTCAAAATCTCACCTTTTAGTGTATCTTTCAAATAAAAATATTACTGTAAAAAATATTGAAATATATGAAGATGATGCTAGAAAAATTAAACTAATAAGAGCTATCCCGAACTAGAATGGTTGAACTAGGACCCAACCATAACACAATTCACCAAAATTTGTAAATGTGACTTGAGAATATTTCTAAAGATAAAAGGACCCCACGAGTCTCATTCAAGTAATCAATTATTGAAAGTAAACCATCACAATCGACGATTAAACATATGATTAAAAGAATTATTCTTTTCTCATACATTCATTGGTTATAACAGTGAAAGTGAAAAAGCAGCAGTCAATAATTTGTACCATTTCCAAGACTAATCATTCTTCAAATTAGTCAAAAACTCAAATACAAACAAGGAAATATGATACAATACAAATTTTGGATGACTATATTATAGGCAAAATCCTACAAAATACAATACTCCTAAATTCCTATTCATACAAGTAGTATAAGGGGGGGAATAAATGTCAAGAAAAGGAGAAGCTGACCAAAACTACTAACCTCCACTTGATAATGTCGCGGGTCAGGTAGGGTTAGATTATCAAAGTTGAAGGATCCACCTGAAACAGGTGCTGAGCTGTAACTATGCCCGCTCCCATTTTTAGAAGATTATTTCTGTGTCACAACAATCAAATACAACAAAAATATAAGACTGCTACAATATTACATTCCCCTAAAATCTCTTCCCTTTTTCTTCAACCAAAAAGATGGATTTTTCAGAACTCATAGGTTCAAATTACTTCTACCCTCCTACCACTTTTTTCAAAAACAAAAACTTGAAACAGACTAATTATGATACATGTGAGGACCTCCCCGACCAGGCAGAGGCCCCCGGTGCGCATCTACTATCTGCTGCCTAAATCTCCACCATTACCTCCTCTCCAACTACCATCTTCTCTGGTAAACGTGCTACCAGGTTGCCCGACGTACTGCTCGGCCTTGGCATAGTGCATTTTAATGGCTGCCACAGGATCTGAAACACCAGTACAAGAACCACCCATGAGAATCCCTCCCCTTCCAACAACATTCATTCCAACTAGTACCCTTCCCTGCTGTTGTAAACTCGACAAGGATACAGCATCAAAGCTATTTCTTCTGTGCATCTCAGAGAATATATCGACTGGGAACGGTCGCATCTTAACACCATCTCGACTTCTATACGAATGATAATCAACCACTCCATCCTTTGCTGGAAAAGCGGAGCCTAGTCCGTTAAGACTTCGGTCACCATTATTTGCAAGTGCCTGCAATGGCTGCTGTTCATTTTTAACAGACGTAGAAGAGTAGCCACTGAATGCAGCAGGATACTTGGCCTGTAAAATGGCAGAATCAGGCAAAGCGGACAAACCCATCTGTATTCTGCTTCCATCCCAAAAGCCGTAACTCCGTAACGGAACATTTTCGCCTATGTCGCACGATTTGCTGCTTGACTTGTGAAGTCCTTTTTCCTCCCCACACTCGCTGGAACCAGAACTTGAATTTTGCTGGGAAGGGGCATGACTTAGTATCTGACCAAACAGTTTCACATCACCTTTCCTGCGTGGAACATCAGAATCTGAAGCACTGCCACTGCATGCTGAAGCACTGCCACTGCATGAAGCGTTCTTCTGATGACCATGACCAAATTTGATATTCTGAGGCAAAAAAGGAAGCTCAGCCGGGTTGTGCGGCTTGGAACTGTTACAATTCTGAAGATAGTGGCCCTCAGCAACATACGTACTGTTACAATTGATGTCTGGCTTTGACAGCCCTTGAACAACAGGAAAATATGTGTGATTGATATTTTGATTCATGCCCTCAAAATTTTGTTTATTGAACGGGTAGCTTCTTGGAAACTTGGATGATTCACTATGGCGCGACAAATTATTTTGGTGCTCAGCATGGTCATCTTTATTCATAGCTTTTTGATGCGCATCACTAACCTCCTGCAAAACAAGTGGTGATGACAATATATCTTGGTTAAGCACCTCTTCCCTTCTAATGACACCGGGATCAGAATTCTTGACAGCAAGAGAGTTCTCCTCGGACTCGATACAAGACTTCTTCTCTGCAGGTTCCACTTTAAGAATGTTGGGATGCAAGATTTGTGGATCAGGTCCTACGGAACTGCCCTCTGGGGCAAGACTGGAATCAAAGCCAGTTGAATCCTGAACTGAGCCCTGCAATATACTCTGACCATGTAAATTAGTGTTGCTTCCTTCTTCTTCTCCTCCAAATACAAGCTTCGCTATAGCTCTGCTCTCACTCACAGCTGCTGAATTTTCATCTAATGTGGACACTGATTCAGATCTCAGAATATCAGGTTCATTACAGCACTTGCTTCCACCTTCAGTATTTTCAGAAGAGCCTTCAATTTTGTGGTCATGCACGGGCTGGCTCAGAGAAGCAGCAGCAGCATTTGTGAGATTGTAGGCAGAACGAGTGTCTAGACTAGGCACATCCTCTTCCTTCGATGTCTCAGAAATCAAGTTTCTGACAGCCTGACAATTCTCATCCGACTGTTGCAGTTCTGTACTTTCCTCAAATTCACTACTAGTCCGCATGTTGACAGTCACAGCAGATACAGATTCTTCGTGATTTACGTTAACAGATGTTGCTACACCGTTGATTGACTCAGAGACAAATTCATCACTGCCACGGGCTCCACATATCTCCACAACACAGTGGTCTTCACTGTCGGTTCCACTCCCACTGCCATCATTACCACTTCCAGGTGTTTCGCCTACATCTCCAGAAGTATGCATTGAATCCAGTCCAAGGCATTTCCGAGCTTTGCTAAAGAAAACCTTGCACTGGTCCCTAGACTTTGATCTGATACATCTAGAGATACTATCAAAATCCTTACCATAGGACGATACAGCCTGCATGAAGATCAACTTCTCCTCATCTGTCCAATTTGAAGAATCTACATCCTCAGAACTATCATCTGAACAAGGTTCATTATCAGTTTTCTGAATGACATCAGACGATGAAGGCAATTTCGCTGCAGAATCTACTTTATTGCACTTCCACTCCATGTGGTCCTCACTGGGATCAATAGCACTTGTAATGCAAGAACTCAGGGCCTCTGAAGATATTGAACCACATATACCAGCAAGCACATCAGCAGCAACTGTTTCCTTTTCAGTCTGAAGAGCATCCAAACTGTTCTTATTTGAAGGAGTGCTAGCACTCCATGATACTTTTGACTCAACTTCCCCTCCCATACCCAAATGGCGAGTACATTTCTGCTGGTTCCCAATGTCATAGTCTGCTTGTGCTGCCATTACTGACGCAACACCTAAAATATCAAGGGAGGTAGCATTAACGTCCGGATTCCATTTTTTCCCTGATGTTACCAAGTATGTGATGGCAGAAGATTTCACTTGCTTGCCCAACTCCAAATTTTTATTCTTCTTAAAACTATCAGATTTATGGTTTTTGTAATAGAACTGGATACAATCAGCTGTGGTTTTTAGGTCAAGAAATGAAGAGATTTTCTTGAAATCCTTTCCAAACAACGATAGTTTCTCCCAGAATATCTCTCTCTCGGCTGAAGTCCAGGGGTTTATCATGTTCCTTTCCTTCTCAACAGCACAGGGATCTTCAACCAGCCCATTATTAGAGATGAACCTCAATGCCTTCTTATCCTTCTTGTCCAAAATCATAGCTGGCATCTTTAAGGTACTCCTATAAAGCTTAATTTGAGGGTTCAACAGCAGCTTACTGGAGTGACGAACAGCGATTTCTGTGTGAAGAGAAGAGTTCTGACATGCTCCTGGAAAAAAAAAATTAAGCATTCATTAAATCATAACGACATGTCGTGATTGTTAGAGATTTATGACTACCTCACAAAGGGGAAGAGAAAAATATGCACATCACAGACAACAACAAAGGTTTGAATCTAATGACCCACAAACAACTTTGAAGACGTCAAAAAAAATGTAGACTTCCACCAAAATATATGATAAAAAGTACATGTCTCTTTGTAGATGATTCATCCAAGATCTTTGGCTACAAGATGGAAATATTGAACACATCCACTAAATCTTTTGAAGCTTTCCTAGTTGAGACAACCTGGATCCTGGACACTAAAATGTTTGGTTGGAAAAAAAAAAACCACCACAATTCTCAATGAATTCAACTCAATAAAACATAACAAGCCTAGTTACACAATCCACCAATTAAAATCAACCAACCAATAACAGAAGAAATAAGGAGTATAAAATACAAGATAACTCCAATTAATTGTCAATCACAACAAGAAGTGTACAGAGACTTGCTTTCTTTAATTTAAAAATAAAGTTCCAATAATAAAAATCAAAATCCATACACTATTGCAGATGAGAATATTCCCTAGAATTTCATCATTAACATTCTAACTCATTTATATATATACTTTATATATTTTTTAAATGTTAAGAGAAATTTATATATACACACTACAGTTTTGTCAACAACACAAATAAATCAAATCATTTCTAATGTAGAAAATGGACAATATAACATTTGAAGAATTTGTTCAAATTCAAGACATATTTGTAAGTTCTGGAGTGGAAAGGAAAAGAAATACCACTGAAGGAGAGATGAAAGTAATCTTACCTTGCTGAACCGAAAGGGAGCGAATTGAAGACCTGTACTTCTGATGGCCAGAATGTGTCACCCTTAGACTCAACTCCTTTTTTTGTGGCCTTGAACGACATTTCTTTACAGAATGCAGCAGACTTTCTTTCCATGATTGTTGCAAGGCTTTAAATCTAAGGGTTAATGCACTCTCCTTAAATTTAAAAAACCGCCTCCTCATTGCAAATTTCTCTTTAATAAGTTTTTCCGTCTCCGAGCAGGACAGAATTTTGGTGCTTTTACTGCTGATCTTGCACATTTCCGCTGGTAATTTCTTAAAAATTACTTCTGCAGCTTTACTTGCACATTCTTTATTACATGCAAAAATGAAATCACAAAGAGATGATCTACTATCAGCTTGGGCCATCAAATCACCATACATAGATTCACTGGTACAACTCTTAGCAAGAATGCATTCATTGCCAAAGCCAATTGTTTTATGTTCATCCACAGAAGGCCCAGATATTGGAAAATTCCCTTCCATCTTGTCAGGGACAATTGCATTTGTAACTTCATAGCAATGACTATTTTCCACAAGATCGGAAGCAACAGCCTTTACTACTTGGGATGGTTCATTAAATTTTGATGTCACAGTTCCAGGACTATCAATTTCATCAACCTTTGTATCAACATCTTCAACTCCCATGTCACCCTTGCACACTGGCATCTTCTCAACTGTTGCATCAGAAGAAGAAACTATCACCAAGGGAGCAGGGCGAGGAACAATACAAGAGACACCGTCTTGTTCTTTGAAATATGTACCACTCTCCACCAAATGTGTGGCACTGGAATATTTTTTAGGAGAAACATTGCCTCCATTTCCAGATTTCAAAGACTTAAGTTCATTTTCAAGAGAATCAATTTCAGACTCTGTCGTTTCCAATGTCTTTGAAATTTCACCTTTATATGCTAGTAGCTTATTCAATGTAGACTTCCCAAAACATGATTCTACTGTACTCGGGTCAGAATGAAACAATTCAACAAGTGAAGATCCTAAATTAGCAATTGAACTAATCTCCATCTTCTCTATACTACACAATAACTTCTGAAGATTTTGTGAACCGGACCCAGGTGAACTACACATCATGCCATCTGCACTTGCTCCCTTACTAAATGGCTTATCCTCCAAGCCTATTGCATTCAATTCAAAAGAGAAAAAAGAAATAAAGATGATTGTTCAGCATAAAGAGTGGCAAGAAAGAAAGAAAGAAAGAAAATCTATACTAAAATTCCTAAACATGAAATTCAAGTATAGAATTACTTCTTAACCACAAGAGGCTACTAAAAGAATTAAAGGCACTCACCCAACTGCTTTTCTACACACGAGGGAACTATAATGAAATAAACACACGAAGAAAAAACAAAAGCAGTCCCACAAAACCACAACCAAACTGACGGGCCATGGGGAAACTATTCCAAAAATACCCTAAATCGGAAAAATAAAGGACCCCGATTGATTAAGAAAGTTATAATTAGTGTTCTGGAGGGCATGTATCAAATAATAAAAAGTTTAGGGCCAAGGTAATCTCAAAAAATAGGAAAATAAAACGTCTACAGGTAAATAAAAAAAAAAACTACCCCTTAACATTAATAGAAACCAACTTTCATAGTTTAATAATGAGATTCGTAGGTTGAAGAAATAGAAATAAGAAGTCCAACATCAGAGAAAACAATGCAATCATAAATTCTTAATACATGAAATTTTATCAAAAAAACAGGTGCACAGAACCCAAATTCCATCAACTAATTCAAACTTCTTATCCTTTAATTCAAAGTATATACTCGATACAACTTGCTTTGTCTAGGTTCAACTAAAGTTTACTCTTCACAACCCTCAAAACCTTTAACTGCACATGCAAAGATGTCCACCTAATAATAGCACGTGCATGGCAAAACTGCAGTGAACTGGAGACTAGAACAAGGGTTGAGAAATTAATAAAAATGTTGTAGGAATAGGTTAAGCATACAATCTTGTCATAATTATCGCGTGCATTAAGCTAATTACAAGCATAAAGAACTTCAAGACACTAGAATATCCAGTCTAATTTCCTTCTTGTATGGAAAAAGTTTACCTGATGATGAACTACAGGCAAAAGAGGATGGAGTTGCAGGAGATGCACAATCTGAAAAGGGCAAAGTTTTGGGACTTTTCTCAGCAAAATTTGAACCAAGGGAGTGAGTTAATTCAGCACTACCGCTTGAAATAAGAGCCACTTCCTTTCTCAGACTTCCATCGGGGACCTCAACTTTTTCTTTCTCATACTTGGCTAATCCATCACCCCATCCAAGCCTTGGCTTCTTCCTAGAAATTGCATCTTCAGAAGGCAGAGAAGATGTCACACAGGCAGTAGCTTCCGCAGAAGGGCTTTCTATAGGAGATGCAACTCTAAGAGGTAAATCAGCCTTTTCATTCTTCGAGTTTGTCGAACTGCTGTAAGCAGATCCACGAGAAGACAAACTCCCAGATCTGGACCACTTAAGTGGCTTCCAATCAGTGGAGCCAAGGGGCACTTCCACGTCAGATCTCGGGCCATTTTCCAACCCATGAACAGATTGAGGAGAGGAATATGTCACCGTATCATCTACGGACCTCTGATCAGAACTCACATCCTGCGATGATAGCCTTCGCGATGAGTTCCCAAATCCATTGTTGGTCTCCCTGGAGTGACCTCTCCAGTCTCTATGACTAAAAGAACCTCTACTTTCTCTACCGATTCTAATATATTTTCCATCTCCACGAGCAACAGACGGCCGGAAGCTCTCATCTTCTAACACCCTGTCACTGAATGACCGAGAAGGCCCATAACCGTGACTAGATTCTTCAGAAAACTGATGCCAACCACCCTGCTTACCATGACCTTCGGGAATAAAAAAGGACAACAGAGAGAATCAATACCAGAAGATTAAAAAATATATATATGTGCAGGCAGGTTTGGAGGACAAGGGGCAAATTCTCAGCAGGGATAAAACCAGGAATCATTTACCATCCAAA
>NW_028326750.1:0-54129 GCF_027475165.1 Benincasa hispida
TCTTCACTGCAACCTTGAGCTTGACCGCAAGGGCAACCTCAACCAATGCAAGTTATGCGATCATGCTACACACACTTGAACCTAATTCTAGGACACATGCGATGTATATGCGATAGTGCCGAGAAGCCTATGCCTGCCTAAACCTCCATAACCCACTCATGTGCTCTCGCCGCATGAGCATGATGGCCGCATACTACCGTATCCTACTTCTGGACGCATGCAATATCCTATCCATAGGGTGCATACGCTGTGTAATAGCAAACAGAGCTTATCTCTAAGTTCTCCATTCTTACTTATGCGTTCCAATCCGCTCTCTAGAGTCTTAGATTTGGGTTTTAGACTACTCTCTCAAGTATGCCTAAATGATGAATGATGCACTCACAAGACAAGGTAACCACATAAACTTGGCTGACGTAAGATTATTCCTATCTCTAGTGAATACTTGCTTACATTGCTTAATGCGACCAACCACTAACCCTCCCGGGCAATTAGTTATTGCTGACTTTACTCATAGACAAGCATTGCGTCCGCCTATAGATAGACGTTGCTACAGCTTCACACTAAGCAAATAAGGTTTTCTCACACATTCACGCAATGCACACCTCTCGGTGGTTTGCTACATGCTTCATATCTCTAATCCACATGACTAAGTATGCGATACTTTAGCAATCTCACTAAGTGATGCAATGAAAGTTAAGGATGCTAAGTAAAGAAGATGGAGATGGAATCGAAGGAAACACAGAAATGCATTGAACACATAATGTATTAATTCCTTAATCCCAAAATGTAATACAATACAATACAAGAAAAGAAGAGAAAATGAAATAACTAGCTGGAAGCAATGTCTTGCTTCCAGCAGATGTGTGTCAAGGTTGCCAGTGGTGCCATGGATGGGCAGTGAAGCTATCTCGAGATCTAGCTCTGGTCGTTACTCGGAATGGAAGAAGAAGATGAAGAACTCTTAAGCTTTCTTCTCACGCATTAGTCTGGATCACAGAGATAACCCTAGATAAATTGAAATTATACTCAATGGCTTCTATATATAGAGCTTGGATCGCCGACAACATTTATGGACTGCTCTGATTCTGACATTCGCGGCGCGTTAGTCCTTTTCTGAATCTCTACTGCTAACGACATGGTAGGTGAAATGTCAACATCATCTTTTGATTTTTCCGAGATATGCATTGATGCGTTCATTCCACCAACCTTGCGGTGATCCAACTATTATGTGTTATCATGTAGCTACAATCTTGAAATGACCACATTCGCTTGATACTACAACTTCTACACGATGACCGCAATCGCTTGACGATTGTAACTCTTATGTGATGGACGCATGCGGCTGATTACCGCAATAACCATGCATTGATTGTATGAGTTCGCATTTGCGATGGGGAGTTTCTCCGCATGTGGTCGTCTATGCGGTAGCCCGGCTTCCGCGTTTGCGTCCACTTCTTGCGTTAACTACAAAAATAGACAATTGAACGCATAATAACGCATAATAATGGATTAGCCGAGATTCTTAATGCTGAATGCTGCAAACTTCTTTTCTCATGAATTTCGAAATATAATTGCCGCATATTATGCTTTACAGCCCTCTTAATTCTAAATTAAATGCCTAAGAGGACATGCATTTCTGCATGTCATCAAATACTTTAACTATATGTAGAGACATAAAAGAGGATCAAGTTATAGTATATAGCCAAAAATGTCTATAAGTATATGGATAAGATTGGGTTCCGCATCTTAGGACACTATTTATGCGACCTACTTTGTATACTGATACAAACGATGTGATCCTAAAATCGTTCATGTGGAAACATGCGAGTGGAGGCATCCTATGCAAAGAGTTTTGCATAAGACCAAACTATGAAATAGTCACTTTTCTTTATAACGACCGTTAGCTATTAAAACTGACTATTTCAATTCGATGACCTAGGGTAACTCGATCTTGATCCTGAGCTAGTTATGAACTTCTGTTTATTCGGGATTATCATTTGATCTGCATAGATGAAAGTCTGCTCAACAAGCCTTCCATTTTGGGAATAAGAACGAATAGATAGCTGGGGACATAGTCTTGCAAAATGGAATTCACTCCTACCCGTTTTAGGGTTAGTAGATAGGTTGTTCCCTTAAGTACTGAATCCTAGTCTTGAACAAAGGGCCCTGCCCTCTCATAGTCGAGAGGGACATAGTTTATTAGTTGGACTATAAACTAATTGTTCAATAGAGAATCAACGGGAGCTTAAGGAGCAAGATGTATTTATAGGGGTAAAACTATAATATTGACCTAACTGTAAATACGAACAACCTGTGAATGATCAACTTACTGATTATGGTTAAATCAAGTGGATAGAAGTATATCTACAGTGAGAAGAGTGCAACCCTCGAGGTATAGTGGTATGTGTCGTTGGTTAACGAATATTGATTAATTCGGGTTAAAGACTTTAACTGATTAATCTCAAATCGTTGGAGCTCATGATCTGTAAGTCCATAAGGTCCCTTTACTAGCTCGTAAAACATTGCACCTTGGATTAGAATATTGAGCAAATTTGAAGTATTCAAATTCAAAATTAGTGTTTGAATTTGAAATGTTCAATTTTATTTTTTAAGGGTTTGGATAATTATATTTGATATATTTAAAATTTGAATTTCTCAAAATTAAACAAAAATTGGAGAGTTTAAAATATTTAAATATTGATTTAAATATAGTTTACATGAATAGGGATTCATGTTTAAATTAGGTATTTTATTAATTTAATATTTGATATTAAATTATTAATTAATTAATTATAATTAAATAAATTTTCATTTTTAAATTCAGTTTATAGAAATTTAATTAAGATTTAAATTATTCTTAAATTAAATTGAAAAATGAAAATGTGAGTGGATTTATCACAGGTATTATTGAAACCCTCTTTTATTTTGAAGAACATGCTTAATTTGTAGCCAATAAATTAGAGTGGTTAATGATTCTGTTTTCTTCCGTTGCATGTTTGTTGAATCTAACACAACCCTTATTGGTTTTTCAGTAGCTTCACTTAATACTATTTTGCTGCATAGTTTATGACCTCTCATGTGGTCTTCCTCTAAAAATGTAGCATTTGTCGATATAACACCTTATTTTCTTGAGGGTCATAGAACATACCACCTCTCGCTTCTTTAGGGTAACCAAAAAATTGGCATAACCTTGAAAGAGGTTTGAACTTCTTAGGATTTGTCACTAACACATATGTAGGATAACCCTAGATTTTGAAGTAACATAAACTCGGTTTACGCCCTCTCCATAACTTGAAAGGTGTTTCAGAAACACTCTTCAAGGGAACATTGTTCAAGATGTGAACTACAATCTCTACTATATTCCCCCAAAACAAGTTAGGCAATTGAGCACAGCTCATCATAGAACGAACCATATCTAATAAGGTATTATTTCTCCTCTCTGATATACCATTCTGCTGAGGTGTACCAGGTGTTGAAAGCTGTGATTGAATTTCATTTCTATCTTATAATCCTAGAATTCTAAATCCACGTACTCTCTAGCCTGATTAGATCGAAGTGTTTTACTTGTTTTATCTTATAGATTTTCAACTTCAGCCTTATACTCTTTGAACTTTTCATAGGCTTCAAATTTATGTTCCATTAAGTATAAGTAACCGTACCTTGAATAATAATCTATGAAAGAAATGAAGTATTCGTACCCTTCTCTAGCCTCTACATTCATTGGACCACAAAGATCCGAATGTATGAGCTCTAAGGGCTCTTCGGCTTTATAACCTTTTCCACTAAAAGTTCTTTTAGTCATTTTTCCTTAAAGCCAGGATTCATATGGAGGTAATGAATCATCTTCTAACTTGCTTAGAAGTCCATTCTTTATCAATCTTTCGATCCTATCGAGATTTATGTGACTTAATCTCAAATGTCAAAGATATGTATCATTGTTACTTGAAGAAATTATTCGCCTTTTTGTTTGAGTATTTGCAGTTTTAAACATCTCATGATTTAAAAATGTTGTTGATTCAATTGGTCTTAACACATATAAGTTATCTTCTAGTTTAGCTGAACAGATAGTTACACAATTTTTCATAATGAACGCTTCATTAGATAAAAAAGAAATAAGGTACAATTGTTCAATTAAATAGGAAATAGAAATAAGGTTCCTCCTCATTTTAGGAACAATGTAAAAGTTTTAAAAAAAACAAAAATCTATTTCCAAAAAATAACTTGGCAGCTCTCATTACACGAGCTGAAATGGCGTCTCCCATTCCAACCTTAAGTGTCATTTCTATAAGAGTATATCAGTATGTAGCGGAAGCAACAAGGATCAATAAGCACTCCAATTCATTAATTTTGGCAGTAACTAAAGCATGCTCATCAATCATAAGAGGGTTTAATGCTATACCTTCGTAGAACTCTTCAAATCTTGATTCTCAGCTGTTATCTTCTCCGAAACTTGCTGTGAACTACCTCAAGATCTTCCTCACTATCCTCTTAGAGCTTTAGAATGAGTTGTGGGACTCAAGAACAACTTGAATGAAAGGAAACTTGGAAAGAAGCTCACTGCTACAACCCACTTGAAGAACAATTTCTTAAGTCTGAATTTTTCTGTAAAAACTCTTTGAATGCATGTCTCAATTCCACTCCAATCTTCTTTATTTATTGCAGGTCTCTCATGTAAAGAAGATGGTTGCATGAGATACAACTCATGCTTGGAGTTATTGAAGTCATATGAAGTGGGTTTGTTGCGAGCTAGTTGAAGACTTAATGGAAAAAACCAAATTTCCATTTTTTTTTTATCATTTTTCCAAAACCAAATGATTTCTAAAAATCAATTTGATTTCAAATATTAAAAATATTATTAATTTTGTAAAATTATTTTCTAATAAAATTAATAAATAATTATTTAAATAAATCAATTAATTCTAATTAATTTAATATCAAATATTAAATTAATTTTACACAGAAACACCTTCATATATTTAAATCACATTTAAATATAAATTCTTCTATTCTGTTTAATTCTAATTTGAACATTTCAAATTAACTTATCATGCTACTTTAAAGCTAATCCAATTATGAGCTGGTAGGGGACCTCGCAGACCTACAGATCATGGGCTCCAACGATCTGAGATTAATTGGCTAAACTCATTATACCGAATTAACCCCCATTTGTTAACTAATGGGTTCCTCCACTAAAGCCCATAGTTGAAATCCCCTCACTGTAAATATATTATATTCACTCGATATAACCATGATCAATAAGTCGATCCTTCATAGGTTGTTCGTAATCACAGCTGGGTCAAGTTCACCGTTTTACCCCTGTGAATACATCTCGTTCTTTAAGTTCCCACTAACCCTCTAATGAATAATTTGATTCACATACTTATAAACCAAGTCCTTTCTCCATCATGAGAAGGTAGGGCCCCGATTGTTCAAGACCTATAATCAGTACTTAAGAGAACAACCTATCTGCTAACCCTAAATCGGGTATGAGTGAATTCCATCTTGCAGAACTATGTCCCTAGCTATTCATCCAGTTTTATCCCCAAAATGGAAGGCTTATTGAGCAGTACTGTTGGACTACTCTCATCCATGTAGATCAAAGGATAATCCCGGACAAACAGAAGTTCATAGCTAGCTCAGGATTAAGATCGAGTTAACCTAGGTTACTTAAAATGAAATAGTCAGTTTTAACAATAAACGATCATTATAAAGAAAAATGACTATTTTATGGTCTAGCCTATATGCAAACTCATTGCATAGGATGCCCCCACTCACATGTCTCTACATGAATTATCTATGGATCACATCATTTATATAACCTACAAAATGGGCCGCATCCAATAGTGTTACCAGGATGAGATACCCAATTTCATCCATATACTTATTAGACCATTTAGGCTATATACTATTAACTTGATCTTGTTTATGTCACCACATAAAGATAAAGTATTCACAATATAGCCATGGATATGTTTATTGGATTTTCATAATAGAATGCAAAATCAACAACTTTATTGAATAAGTTACTCAACAATATTTTATTGATAAATAGAATGTTTAATATGAACTGCGAGTTTTAGGACATTCCTAAAAATCTCCCACTTGGACTAAAACTCCAATGAGAACAAATATATACAATACAATGTTGAGAAACATAAAGGGAAAATACAATAAACTATGGCATCTTTAATACCATAGATATTCTCCCACTTGCCTTAGATTACGTCTCTCAGAGTCCTAGTCCAACCAGGTGGCCCTCAAACACTTTAGCCGAGAGGGCCTTTGTAAATGGATTAGCAAGGTTGTGTTCAGAGGCTATCTTTGTGACGATCACATCTCCTCAGTGTACTATCTCTCTGATGAGATGATACTTTCTCTCAATATATTTTTCACGTTTATGACTCCTTGGTTCTTTCGAGTTGACAACGACACCACTATTGTCACAATGCAGTGTGATTGGTAGGTACATATTTGGAACTACTTCCAAATCAGCTAAGAATTTGCGTAGCCATACTGCTTCTTTAACAGCTTCACATGCAGCCACATATTCTGCTTCCATTGTGGAGTTAGCGATATAACTTTGCTTAATGCTTCTCCAAACTCTAGCTCCTCCATTGAGAGTGAAAACTGGTCCTGAAATAGATTTTCTTGAATCTACATTAGTCTGGAAATAAAAATCAATGTATCCTGTGAAGATCAAATCCTTAGGTCCATACACAAGCATATAGTCCCTCGTTCTCCTTAGATATTTAAGGATGTTTTTTATAGCGGTCCAATGACTGTGTCCCAGATTGGATTGGAATATGCTGATGATTCCAACTACAAAGCACATGTCAGGGTGTGTACATAACATTGCGTACATCAAACTCCCAACTGCAGATGCGTATGAAATTCTTGTCATTTCTTCAACATCTTGAGGTGTCTTAGGACTCTGTTCCTTTGACAAATGAATTCTATGTCTAAAAGGTAACATACCTCTTTTGGAATTTTGCATATTATATTTTGACAATAGCTTGTCAATATAAGATGCCTGAGATAGTGCTAGAGTTTTATTCTTTTGATTCTGAAAGATCTGTATTCCTAGAACGTATTGAGCATCAGCCAAATCTTTCTTTTGAAATTGTGTTGCTAACCATCTCTTTGCGTCAGCAAGGAGACTTGTCTCATTCCCAACGACCAAGATATCATCAACATAAAGAACTAAGAATGCTATAGTCTTGTTGACTATCTTTTTGTATACATAAGGTTTGTCATCACTCTGTTCCAAGCCATAAGATTTTATCACAGTATCAAATCTATATTTCAGGATCTTGATGCTTGTTTTAATCTATAAATGGATCGTTTAAGCTTACAGACTTTCTGTTCCTATCCTTTCTCGATGAATCCTTATGGTTGAGACATAAAAATACTTTCATCAAGATAGCCGTTTATTTCATATTCATAATATGTGGCAATGGAAATAAGTATTCTAATCGACTTTATCATGGCAATAGAAGAAAAAGTTTCTTCATAATCAACCCCTTCTCTTTGGGTAAAACCTTTTGCCACAAGTCTGTTTTTATAGATTTGCACCTTACCAGTTTGGTCCCGTTTCCTCTTGTAGATCCATTTGCAACCTATAGGTGTAACCCCGTGTGGTTGATCTACAAGTTCCTAGATAGAGTTAAAGTACATAGACTCTATTTCAACGTCCATGGCTTTTATCCACTATTCCCTGTCAACATCTTCTATTGCTTTTTTAAAGGTTAATGAATCCTTTAAACCATCATCCTGTATGATGTTTTGAGTTTCTGTTAAATCCATATAGCGTTCAGGTTGTTGAATAACCCTCCCACTACGTCGAGGCATCTTCAACTCTTGGGATGGACGTGGCGGGACAACAACAGTTGTTGATCGACCAACTTGATCAACATCTCTTGTTGATGTTTCTGTAGCATCTTTGATCATTTCTTGCAATATTAGTTTATTGTGAGGTAGATGATTTTTTATATGATCTTCTTCCAAGAATGTAGCATTTTTCGATCAAATACTTTTTCTTCTTGAGGATCATAAAACAATCCTCCTTTTGTTTCTTTGGGGTATCCTACAAAAAAGCATAATTTCGAACGTGCTTCCAATTTCTTAGAATTTTGTACCAACACATGTGTTAGACAACCCCAAATATGGAAATGATGTAAACTAGTTTTGCGTCCTTTCCATAATTCATACGATGTTTGTGAAACACATTTTGAAGGAACAACGTTTAAAATAAATATCGCAGTCTGTACTGCATACCCCCAAAAAGATTGAGGTAATTGATCATAATTCATCATTGATCAGACCATGTTTAACAAGGTTCGATTGCTTCTTTATGCAACACCGTTTTGTTGTGGTGTTCCAGGTGCTGTGAGCTGGGACTAAATTCCATGGTCTACTAGATAGTTCTGGAATTTTAAATCTATATACTCATCACCTCAATCAGATCGAAATGTTTTAATTCTTTTACTTAACAAATTTTCTGTCTCAGCCTTAAATTCTTTGAACTTTTCAAGAGTTTCAAACTTATGACTGATTAAGTATATATAGCCATATCTAGAGTAATCATCAATAAAACCGATGAAATACTGATAGCCTCCTCGTGCTTTATATTCATCGGACCACATAGGTCTGAATGTATAAGTTCAAGAAGCTCTTTAGCACGAAGATCTTTGTCAGAAAAAGATATTTTTGTCATTTTTTCCTCAAGGCATGATTTACATAGAGGTAAAGAACTATCTTATAACTAATTTAGATGACCATTTTTTTACTAATCTCTCAATCATGTTGAGATTAATGTGACCAAGTCTGAGGTGCCAAAGATAGGCATTAGGAGAAATTTTTCGTTTCTTATTTTGAGTCTCAGCCGTTTTAAACATCTCTATATTTAGAATGGCCTTTGCTTTAGTTGATTTTAATATGTACAAGTTATTTTCGAGTCTTGTAGGACAAATATGAATACCTCTTGAAAAAATAAACACTTCATTAGATTCAAAAGATATTTTGTACATATTTTTTAGCAGGCGGGAAATGGAGATTAAGTTCCTTTTCATCTTAGGTACATAATATACATTCCTAAGTAAAATAAAAGACTCTAAAAAAAATAGCTTGACATCTCCCACTTCAAGAGCTGAAATGACTTCACCCGTTCCCACCTTGAAAGTCATTTCCTATTCAGAAAGTTCTCTCCAAGAACTAGTTTCCTTGTTTCACCTTTTCTGCTTTTTTTTTTCAGCCAAATACTTTGGGCAATTACGCTTCCGATGCCCATCTTCTCCACAATGGAAACATTTTCCTTTGGAAGTTTTGTTTTTGTTTTTGTTTTTCTTAGCAGTGGTTTACCTTTTCCCTTTTCCTTTCTTCTTCATTTGTATGGATTTGTCTTTCAAAGAAGAAGGAACAGACTTCTTGTTATCAGTGGGTTTCGTTCCAGACGTTGACCCCTTAAAAAACTTCTTGGGTTTAGAAATAACATTTATTTCTATCTCCTTCAGTTTCATCATAGATTGATATATCTGGAACTCGTTCAACAACGTGGTCAGATTATAAGTAATTTTGTTCATAACAACATTGGTTCTGAATGACAGATAACTCTCCGGGAGAGATTCCAATATCATACTTACATGACTTGTTTCATCTATCATCACCCCACGAGCCTCAGCAACATTAAAATGGACCATCATATCGAGAACATGTTCTCTAATGTTGGTTCCATCTTTCATGCGAGTAACGTAGATATACTTAATGGCTTCATGTCGAACAGAGGATGATGGTTGACCGAACATCTCCTGAAGCAATGCCATTATCTCATGGGCGGTGGGCATAACCTCATATTTCTTATTAAGTACATCAGATATAGTTGCTAAGATGTAGGCCTGAGCTTTCTTATTAGCCCTTACCCACCTATCATAAATGTCCCGAACATTTTGATTCGCCGTTGTACTGGAAATCGGAGGACATTCCTCCTTCAACACAAACCTCAAATCATCCACAACTAACATTGTATTGATGTTGGATTTCCAGTTTGAATATCCTTCACCGTTAAATTTATCGAAAGCTAGCAATTGTATGATTAAATTCGACATTGCTAAAACATTTTAAACAAATTCTATTAAATATTTATGCATCTATATCCAATTGTAGCAAAATCATAAAGTACCCAATAAATCTTTATCTATTTGCAATGATACTTTAGAGATTTAGAAAAATTGCTACCGAGGGGCAGTCAAGAATTCCTTCACTGAAGCAAGACAATTCTTGACCAAATACTATATCAGAATAAATCTTTACTCCTATAGTTCTTTTGGTTATCGTTTTCGGCCAAGATCTTTACTAATAATTAGTAATTCTTGTAAGTGTGACCCGCCATTTTCAGATCTTATAGAACGGTATGAATATGCCCTCGAAATAGAAGATAATACCTAAGACGGAACTATAAGACCCTATTCATTTTACTAAAGCCTGAGTTGTTCCGAATCCTATGTTACAACCCTCCGAGGGGATCGTCGTGGTTAACGACTAGCTAGTGCCGCCTAAAAACGATAGTAGGCACAACATAGGAATCTTACGGTTCAAACTAATGGAGGAGGTTGTAGGACAATGTTGACACATTTCCTTCACCCACTTAATATGAACTACTTCCCTCATTCACCTTGTTATTGACCCATGCAAACACTTTTCGAATGGAGTAGTCGCGGTAAAAGCGACAAGAAGCCGAGCATGGATCTCACGATATGAACTCTTAAGGACGTGAGAGCTAATAACTATATATCGAATATATTAATCTCCCACTGAAGTGTTCTATATGTTTGGGTATGTATTTACTTAGGTACAAAACGGCTAAAATTAAACAACCTAAGTCTATATCATTTTTATCCAAGTATAACAATTATATTTGGATATAACCCTACGGTGTCTAAGTATTTAAACCAGTTTTAAACCTCACACTGCTCACTCAATCTCATAAAATCAGTTAACAATGCTCAATCTTTCAGTCATAATCCCCAGGTAGGAGGTGTTCCGTAAACCGTCAACTTAAGTACCCCCAGCCTTAGATAGGTTTATGAACCGATTTGAGTTTGTAACCAAATTTTATAAGGTAACAATCTATTTTAACGGTTAAAAGTAGTTGTTAATCTAAGTGAGCATGAAACTGTTCTTCGTTATGGATTTTAAATGTTTAACCCATTTTTATAACAACTTACAAAATTTTAGACATGCTAAACATCCACAACATACAACAAAGGCATTCAATATCTAATATAACAGTTATATTAAATAAAAGAAACCCTAACATGCATACTATATATTATAACATTTTATAACATACTTTCAATGCATATAACATGCTTCCTATGGTGGGGTTTTAAATCTACATAGCATACTATATGCATATACAAGATTTATTTAATTTTTACATACATCACATGCATAAACTGAAGGAAATCGGACACGAGGGTTTCCATAAGCAGCGAAATGATCTTTCCAAATTTCAATCGTATATGAACATTACAATTACAATCACAAACGGAAACATACGGTTATGCATAAAACAGAAATTACAGTATGCTTTATTATTGATCAAGGAAAAGAATCAACAAACCTTTGTAGACTCATCTTCAAGTTCCTTGATCACAAATGCTCGATCACAGCACCACAGCAACACACGAATGTTCGTCCAACATGACTGCTACATTACACGAATACAGCGCACTCAAACAAAGCGATCGCCAAGGTCACGAACACCCCAAACACCACGAACGGCCTCCACAGAACCTCAACTTTGTTGAGTTGAATATGACACCACCAAGAAGATTACCTTGGTATTCTGAGTGTCTATCGTGTAAGAACACTCCACGATCATTTAGCTAACTCCGAGCTGACGTTTAGTAAATCTGATTTACTTGACAACTACCCGTGAGTACTTTCCGAGATAGGAAATCTCAAATTAATAATTTTACAAATCTTACTAAAATTAGGAAAATATTTTTCCTTTTATCTCATGGTTACCATGAAACCACAAATAACCTCCCACTCAATTGGTTATTAGAGAAAAAGAGATAATTATACAATAATTAATATTATTATAAATATAAATGATAACTAACTTACCATAATATATTTATAACCTATAGTTTTAATATTTCATCTCATGAAACATACAAACCATAGCTTTTTTTCTATTCCATGTCATTTAATGTAAATCTCATTTACATTAATCCTCCACTTGATGTATCTCATACACCATATCGATCATATCATATATAATCAAATTACCTCTTGTCAATTTGAACATTTCAAATCAACCCAAGAACTGATCCTCAGCTTGAATCCATTAAGCAACCAAGGAGACCTTATGGACCTGTAGCTTGAAGCTTCAACTGTACGTGAATAACTAACTAAACTCTTTAGTCATAGGATCCACCATCCGTTAACTACCAGGCACTCCACTAAAGACCGACAGCTGAACTCTCCTTACCACAGATATATTATGTATCCATCTTAACCAATCAATAGTGCGACAACTCTTCACAGATCGCTCGTAAGTACAACTCGGCTAATAACCGTTATGTTGTAGTTACATCTAACTCCTTAAGTACCACTAATCCCTCTAATGAACACAAGTCATAGTCCTATGACTGGGTCTTCTCTTCCAAAGAGAAGTTATGGCCACTAGTTCAAGCCCCGGAATCAGCCCTTAAGGGAGCAATCTATCTACTTACCCTTGCTTCGGGGAAGGAGTGAATTCCATCTTGTGTATTGAGTTCCCAGCTCCCAAATCAGACAAGTCCCCAAAAAGATAGGCATGTTGAGTTAGAATTTGGCCACTCTCACCCATACTAATCAAAGGACTGCCTTCAAAGGCAGGAGTTCCCAAAACACTCAAGATTGAGGTCGTGTCACCTATGGTTGCTTAGGTGAGATGTAAGTCTCTAGTATCAATGACGTTATATATAGAGTCTAGTCATCTCGTGGTCTGGTCTTATACAAACTCTTTGTATAAGACACCTCTGCTCGCATGCCTCCACATGAATGGTTAGGATCTAGTTTACAACACTTGCAAACCTCTACAAAGCGGGCCGTATCTATAGTATCACCAGGATCAGGTATCCCACCTTAATCCTTATACTACAAACCTATTTAGGTTATCACTTAAGGCATGATCCACTTGTATATCTCATATACATGCTTAAGTTTACATAAGATAAACATGGAGCTTTGTTTATTGGATATGAGTAAATGCTAGAACGAAATAACAATTATTTTATTCATAAAACAATGTGTATAATTACAAACAACGAGACCCGGGAGAATTAGGATACCAATCCCAACACAAACAATTAAACACAAACTGGTATGGTTTTAGTTTTAGCATACACAAGCAAACAAAAGCCTAATTATTACAAAACAACTTCAAAACCGCTCCAAACCGAACCCAAACAACTTGAATCGGACCGAAAAAGTCTGAACCGGACCAGCCAAAAATCTTTTGAGGCTGAACCGGACAGAAGCTCAAGAAAACTGATCGAACCGGCTGCTCTCGCTCTATGCTCAAAATCTCGCTAAGGCTCATCATGTAGCACTGATGTCTATTGTCTAGCATCTGCCTGATCGTGAAGCACCATCATTTAGTGCCAGACAATGCTACACGATCGCCTTGCGTCTTCTAACTATCGTATATGGTCATCGTCTAGCATCGGACAATGCTACACGATCGTGTAGTGTTATCTCATAGCGTCGGACAAAGCTACACGATCGTGTAATGCTATTGTATAGCACCAGGCAGAGCTACACGATCGTTTAGTGCTATCGTATGGTGCCGGACAAAGCTACACGATTGCTTAGCGTCTGCCAATTATCATGCATCGTCATCGTCTAGTGCCTTTTCTCGTCATTCAGCACCCGCACAAAGCTACACGATTGTGTAATGATATCGTATAGCGCCTATTGCTACATGATCATTTAGCATTTATACCTCAATGACGATATTCGAGCAGAAGCTGAAAAACTGGAATCTACAGCTCGACCTTCTTCACTTGTTTCTTCAATTACATCTCAATTTCAACTCTAATGATTCTAAATAAATTACAGGCTCTTGAAAACACATATAAGCTTATGAATCAAGAGCCAATTACAAATTTAATCAAGAAATTAGAGAAAAATAAATGCCAAAACTCAGAAAATCATATCAGTGCACCATGTTCATATAACTCATGAAAAACATCCACCACACCAAAATTAAACCAAATTGATTGATTAAATGATGCTCTGAAACCAATTGTAAGAGTATATCAGCACGCAGTGAAAGCAACAAGGATTAAAAGCACTCTAATTCATTAATTTGGCAGTAACTAAAGCATGTTCATCAATCATAAGAGGGTTTGATGCTATACCTTTGTAGAACTCTTCAAAATTTTGATTCTCAAGTGTTATCTTCTCCGAAACTTGCTGTGAACTAACTCAAAATCTTCCCCACTATCCTCTTGGAGCTTTAGAATGAGTTGTGGGACTCAAGAACAGCTTGAATGAAAGGAAACTTGGAGAGGAGCTTACTACTACAACCCACTTGAAGAACAATTTCTTAAGTCCGAATTTTTCTGTAAAAACTCTTTGAATGCATGTCTCAATTTTACTCCAATCTTCTATATTTATTGCAGGTCTCTCGTGCAAAAAAGATAGTTGCATGAGATGCAATCATGCTTGGAGTTATTGAAGTCATATGAAGTAGGTTTGTTGTGAGCTAGTTGAAGGCTTAATGGAAAAAACCAAATTTCCATTTTGTGTCATTTTTCCAAAAGCAAATGATTTCTAAAAATCAATTTGATTTCAAATATTAAAAATATTATTAATTTTGTAAAATTAATTTCATAAACTAGTTTTCTAATAAAATTAATAAATAATAATTTAAATAAATCAATTAATTCTAATTAATTTAATATCAAATATTAAATTAATTTTACACAAAAACACCTTCATAATTTAAATCACATTTAAATATACATTCTTCTATTTCGTTTAATTCTAATTTGAACGTTTCAAATTAACTTATCATGCTACTCTGAAGTTAATCCATTTACGAGATAGTAGGGGGACCTCGCAGACCTATAAATCATGGGCTCCAACGATTCGAGATTAATTGGCTAAACTCATTATACCGAATGAACCCTCATTCTTTAACTAATGGGTCCCTCCATTAAAGCCCATAGTTGAACTCCCCTCACTGTAGATATATTATGTTCACTCAATATAACCATGATCAGTAAGTCGATCCTTCACAGGTTGTTCGTAATCACAGTTGGGTCAAGTTCACCGTTTTACCCTTGTGAATACATCTTTTTTCTTAAGTTCCCACTGACCCTCTAATGAACAATTTGATTCATAATACTTATGAATCAAGTCCTTTCTCTATCATGAGAAGGCAGGCCCCCTATTGTTCTATCTTATAAGGCTATATCCCCAACTATTCATCCGATTTTATCTCCAAAATGGAAGGCCTTTGAGCAGTACTGTTGGACTACTCTCACCCATGCAGATCAATGGATAATCCCGAACAAACAGGAGTTCATAGCTAGCTCAAGATTAAGATCGAGTTAACCTAGGTTACTTAAAATGAAAAAGTCAGTTTTAACGGTAAACGGTCGTTATAAAGAAAAGTGACTATTTTGTGGTCTAGTGTATATGCAAACTCATAGCATAGGATGCCCCCACTCACATGTCTCTACATGAATTATCTATGGATCACATCATTTGTATTACCTACTAAATGGGTTGCATTCAATAGTGTTACCAAGATGAGATACCTAATTTCATCTATATACTTATCAGACCATTTAGGCTATATACTATTAACTTGATCCTATTTCTGTCACCGTATAAAGTTAAAGTATTCACACTATAGCCATGGATATGTTTATTGGATTTTCATAATAGAATGCAAAATCAACAACTTTAGTGAATAAGTTACTCAATAATATTTTATTAATAAATAGAATGTTTAACACGAACTGCGAGTTCTAGGACATTCCCAACAATTTCACCCTCCTCGAACTGTTAGAAGGAACTAATTCCTTATAAAGAATAACAAACGTGATTAGTGGCTCTCGAATCAAGTATCCAAGCATTATGGTCATATTTCACTAAACAAGTTTCTAGGACTAGTAAATCATATTTACCTTCCTTCTCTTTCTTCTTCTCAGCAAAGTACTTGGGGCAATTACATTTCCAGTGACCATTCACATTGCAGTGGAAGCATTTGCCCTTGTCTGCCTTGCCCTTGCCCTTGCTCTTCCCAGCAGTGGGAGCCTTCCCCTTCCCTTCTTTCTTTTTCTAGATCTTCTTGAAGATGATTGAGTAGAATTAGTTCTTGAGGATGAACTTTTATGGAACTTTTTGGAATGGGCAACATTTGTTTCTCCTCCTCCTAGTCCTTTACCATTCATAAGAGACTCATAAGTTTGTAACTCATTAAGAAGGGTAGTGATGGTATACTGTATTTTGTTCATAACCATATTGTTGTGGAATTGAAGGAAACTCTTCGGAAGAGATTCCAAAATAAAGCACACCTGACTTTGCTCATCGATGACTGCACCGTTTATTTCGACAACATTGAACTGAACCATCAGGTCGAGAACATGTTCTCTCACTGACTGTCTTTCTTCATGCATGCATTGTAAATGTACTTGAGAGCCTCGTGTCAGATCTGAATGGACAGTTGTCCAAACATCTCCTGGAGGGACTCCATGATCTGACATGCAGACATCATGGCCTCATGCTTCTTGGTAAGAATGTCAGACAGATTTGATAAAATGTAGATTCGGGCCTTATCATTGGCCTTCGTTCAATGGTCATAAGCATCCTTCAACGCTTGGGATGCATAGCGAGCGGGGACTGGAGGACATTCCTCTGTCAAGATGAGATGTGGATCATAAATAACCAGAATCGTATTTAGGTTAAATTTTCACGTCGCATAGTTTTCACCGATTAATTTTTCATTTTTAAGTAAGGAAATGATTATGGAAGACATGTTGAAATGAATAACAAACAATTGACCATATTAATTATATTTGTCTTAACCTATTAATTAATTATCCAATCAATTTAGTAAAAACACATGTAATCATATAACCCTAATTTAACTATTGATTTTGTTTCTGCAACGATACTTTAGAGGTTTAGAGCAACAGCCACCGAATGATTAGCTTCTCCTCTTCTAAATTGAGACAATCCCAGCCAATCATTAATACCATAATAACTCTTAGTCATATAGTTTTTAGCTACTGTTGTTTTGATCAAGGATTCATTAACTAGCTTAATTCATCCTGTAAGTGTGATCTTCTCATTTTCAGATCCCAGAGTTACGCTTCAACAGACTACTAAAAGGAAAGACAATGAAACCTTATCCATTGTTGGAGTCTATGTTGTTCTGACTCCCATAATCAGGCCCTCCGAAGGGATGGTCGCTCCAGGACGACACGCAGGTAGATTATAAGAATGTAACCTAATGGAGGAGATTGTAGAATACATTGACATGCGTTCCTCTCCCACTTACCATGAATACTTCTCCACTCGTTCCTCTCCCACTTACTATGAACACTTCCCCATTCATCTTGCTATTGAGTCATGCAAACACTTTCCGAAGGGAGGCCATGTCCAAGGCAACACGAAGCCAAGCATAGATCTCACAGTGTGAACTCTTAGGGACATGAGAGCTGAAATTTGATGTATCACATAAACCAATTTCCTCTTACTAAAGTATTCTAATATTTTTAGGGTTTTATTATACTTAGTAGAAAAATGGTTTATGAGTTTATCTAAGTCCTTTTATATTGCTCAATTTAACACCTATATTAAATGATTCAACAATACTTGATTTCATTTATTTCTTGAATAAAATAAATCCTTTATTGCATGCTTATAAAATATTTGCCCAATTCATCTTTCAGGTCGGTTCCCAGGTAGAGATATTCCATTTTCGCCAGCTTAAATACCCCGCCTAGACAAAACATTCCTAAGACAAAGGTCTCTCATGGACAATTATTTTATAAGTTTAATCTTTTAATGGAATTCATTTTAATTCTATTAAAATAAATTAAAGATTAACCTGTTTCTAATCTCATTAGAAAAACATCTAACATAAGTCTAGGTGAATTAATTTTAAACCATTTAAAATTAATTCGGACCTAATCTATCTGATTAAAAACATAACACTTATATTTTAATGCTTTATTAAAACCTATAAATCTGCATCCAATGATATTGATTAAATACAACAATTATATTTATCTAAATAATGGTATGCTCAATGCAAATCCCATTTTCATTTGATAAATATAACACTTATATTAATCATACATGAAAATCAAGCATTCACGTACATCGTTCCACCATTCATTATAACAATTAAAACATAGCATGATGCATGAACATGCTTAATGTGATCATACATCGTTATAACATTGCTTATATTATGATGCATGAGCATGCAAATTTAATCATGCATCCATAAAATATAACCCTTATATATAATTGTAATGCATATATATATATATATATATATATATCCTAAGGTGAGACTTTTTGAATCTATATGACGTACAATATGTAATATGTATTCAAACATTAATCTAAACATACATCCAATACGTAATTAAACTAATTTAAACAGCAAAAAATGGAACCAATTTTGGCACCCTAATGCAAAATTAATTAATATAACTATTATATCAATTTAATTAATTAATACTAATTGATTACATAAGGAATTATGTAAACAAAAAAAACACTTTAGCAGCAGCCTCCTCATGCGCGCGCCGCCACGATTCTGTCAAAGTTTATAGCGTCACAACGCTAGGGGCAACGTCGCAACACTACGACTTCCTTGTGTTCCGTCGTGCCTTTTAGCGTTGTGATGCTAAAAGGAAGAATGCCTCTATTTTACACGTTTTCTACTCTGAACTTTCCCCGAACACCTCTGTTTCTCCCAATTCTTTAATAACCGTTGCTTTATCGATTGACACGGACTTACAAACTCGAAGCAAGAATTAAAATGCCCAAAAGTACAACGGGCCCTTGCATTTTAATCAAGTTAAAAGGTAATCTAAGTACCAAAATTGAAACATCCAATCTTGCAAACCTTCATTCAAAATGCAGATTTAAAACCCCACCTCTAAACTGATTTGTCTAAAAAATACGAAGAACAAGGATGCAAGAAATTGGCTTTTATACCAATTGTTAGGATCGAATCTTGAGTGGAAGCATGTGAACGTCTTGCATTTCAATTTTTCGGTTTGAATGAAACAAAGCTAGCATAGAAAACAGAACCAAACAAGAGATAAACATGCAATAAACCAGCATGCTAATTGAAGAGTAAAAAGGAAAAGAAGAGTATCACATACCTTCGTTCATTCCCTAACTCTTTTGTGATTTCCTCGTCGTCTTCTCCGGAACGATTCTCCAACATACAATGGACACTACCGTATGTGAGACCTCGTTATTCTCTTAAGAATCCAAGGGTAGAAGAGTGATCTCTACACCTTGAATAAGGAAGAAGAATAGAGAATATGGATAAGAGAAATTTTGAGAATAGATTAATTTGGAGGCTAGAATTTTATTTTACCAAATGAATTCCCTTTAGAGATGTCTACGAGGCAGGGCGGGTCGGGGATGCCATTCCCCATCCTTGTCCCCGCTCCCCATTTCATTCCCCATCCCCGTGAAATTCTCCACGGGGATCCGAGCAGGGATTCCCCACAGGGTATTCATGAGGATCGAGTTCTCCACAGGGAATTTTTTTCCATTACATTTTTTTGTAAACAGCCAATTAATTTAAATCATTAATGTGAGCAAATTTTAATTAAATAATTAATTTTATCACTAAATTATTTATTATGATTAGTTTGATATGACAATTTGAATTTAAAGATAAATTACTCAAATTTTGGCCTAAAAAAACTAATTAATATTTTTTAGGAAAAAGAAATAAATATAAATCAAATTATTCACATATATAATCTAAATTTAAACATATTCATTATGTTTTCCAATAAATAATCAAATTTGAAATTTAAATGTAATATTTATATAATAATAATAATAACATAACATTAGATAACTATACTATTGAGGCGGGAACGAGAAATAGGCTAGGGGCGGGGGCGGGGATAGGGAATGCATTCCCCATCTCCGTCCCCGTTTAGCTCACGGGAAATTTTTTCCTCCACTCCCTCCCCCATTCCCCGCCTAATCGGGGAATGGGGCAGGACCTCATCCCTGTGGGAAACCGCCTAATCGGGGAATGGGACGGGGCCTAGGGAAAATTGGACATCTCTAATTCCCTTACCCTAATTTGGGTAAAATAACAAATTTATATGAAGATCTTCTCCATAGCTTTCCAGATTTTCTATTTGGGGTAATTTAATTAAATAACCTTTATTTAATTAAATAGTCCATTAATTAAATACCATATTAAATCCAATTTGATATATACATTTAATTAATTAATAAACACTATATACTTATTTTCTTCCACCTCTCAAAATTAATTAATTAATTCTTAATGAATCAAATTCATAAGAATTTAATACTTGAATCATATTAAAATATTTCTCTCTTAATTATAGATCAGGTCTATAATTAAACATTTCATATTAATCTCATTAATATGTTATTCCATCCATTGATTTAAACAATTCAAATTATTCCTCTTTTCCTTTAGTGAGCTAACAATGGGACCTTATGGATATACAAATTAGAAGCTCCAATAATATGAGATTAATTAATTAAACTCTTTAATTAAATTAATCAATATTCATTAACTATTGGACACTCCATTAAAAATCGATAGTTGCACTCTTCATACAGTAGATATATTTCTATGTCCACGAATATAGCCAATAATAGCAAGTTAGTCCTTCACGAGTGTCCATACACCAACTAGGTCAAATTATTGTTTTACCATTGGATTACCTCTATATCCTTAAGTATAGATGCTCCTCTAATGAACAACTTGTTTATGAACCAACCAATAAACAGAAACCCCTCTCGGGCCAATAGAGGGTAAAGCCCTTTGTTCAAGTTCTAAAGACACCATTTAAAGGAACACTCCTAGTTACCTGAAGTCGGGAAGGAGTGAATTTTATCTTGTATTATTATGTTTGACCACTCTCACCCATACAAATTAAAAGACAATCCCTCGTGAATAGGAGTTCAAAATACACTCAAGACTAAGACTAAGTTGCCTAGGTTATCCAATTAAAATAGGAACCAAACTAGTCAATGACGTTACATCTAGTGGTTACTATTTCGTGGTTCGGTCTTATGCAAACTCATTGCATAGGATACTTCACTTGCATGTCACCTACACGAACACATTGGAGCATTTCGTTTGTAATAAATACAAAGTGGATCATATCCACAGTATAAGCAGGATAAGGTATCGAATCTTATCCCTATACTATAGACCTTTAGGTTGTTTCTTGAACATTGATCCTTATATGTCTCCACATACAATTCAAGACTCATAAGACAACCCTAGATGTTAGTTATTGGGTTATTAAGACAAAAAAAAAAAAAATACAACACAATCAATAACATTTATTGAATTAACATGGATAACTCTTTAGTGATGACGGTCAGTTGATAACATTTACTATAGAGTTTTAGGGCATAAAACTTAACAGGTACCTAGGCAGCTTGAAGGAAACTTTAAGTTCAATCTAGTAAAAAAAACTTTTGAACTACATTATGATTTGATCCATGTTCATTATAAAGGGTATGTAGGCAGATTGAAGAAAATTCAAGTTCAGTCCAGTAAGAAAAAAAAAAAAAAAACTCAATTGAACTACATTATGATTTGATCTCTTTCTTTAAGGGTACATAGGCAACTTAAAAAAATTTAAGTTCAATCCATAACATATTATCCAATAATAATAATAATAATAATAAATAAAGGTGCCACAACCCCTTAATTGTGACATTACAAAATTGACATTGTTCATTCTCATTGAAGAATGAACTCTAAATTGAAGACTTTCATCTCTATTGGGGGCAAAGCAATAAATTGAAGATGTTCATCCCTAGTAGGAAGGTGATATAGTAAATTGAAGGCACACGTTACTTTGTAGAAGACTATACAATTTGGATGCATGCCAAAAAGGTCTTTGCTGAAATATTTGTTCAATCTTCTCTTTGCTCTCTTACATAAGAAGTTTTTTAAGTGTTGGGTGTTGCTTGCTTCAAGTTCAAGGCATCACCATACTAAATTTTGACACTTCATCTTCAACATTGGAGCTTCATTCACCTGAGGCAACATTTCATCTTCAAAGTTCAAGATCGAAAGTCGTTTTCCTCCTCTTCAAGTTTAGGGGCTTCGTTGATGCTCCTCCATCTTCAAGTTTAGGGCCTTCGTCGATGCTCCTCCATCTTCAAGCTTAGGGGCTTCGTCGATACTCCTCCATCTTCAAGCTTAGGGGCTTCGTCGATACTCCTCCATCTTTAAGTTTAGGGGCTTCGTCAATTCGATGCTCCTCCATCTTCAAGTTCAGAGGCCATTCTGGCATGGCTCACTTCATCTCTCATTTCAAAATCAATGACGTCTCTGCTTTATCTTCAAAGCTCAACGACGTATTCACTTCACCTTTAGAGCTTGGTGTCGATATTTTTGTCGTTGTCTCTTCTTCAAAGCTTGGGGTCAATGACTTTGGTCACCACCTTACTTTCAAGCTTGGTTCTTGTTTTCAAGATTTGTTGGTAACTTCATTGTCGCCTCATTTTAAGCTTTGGTGATTTCTTCGCTTCTACCATCCTTAAACCATGATGATGAGGATCAAAGAGTGACATAATAAGGTTGTTTAGACCTTTCTGAGGTCATTTCTATGTGAACCATGATAACAAGGATCAAGAAGTGGCATAATAAGGTTATTTAGACCTAGGGTCATCCCTATGTACATGAACCAAGTCGTGATGATAAGGATCAAAGAGTGGCATAATAGAGTTGTTTAGACCTTTTTGGGCTCATCCCTATGTGAACCAAACCATGGTAACAAGGATTAAGGAATGACATAATAGGGTTGTCTAGACTTTCTAGGGTCATCCCTAGTGAACCAAACCATGGTAACAAGGATCAAGGAGTGACATAATATGGTTATTTAGATCTTTCTAGGTCATCCTTATATGAACCAAACCACAGTAACAAGGATCAAGGATTGACATAATAGGATTATTTAGACCTTTATGAGTCATCCCTATGTGAACCAAACCATGGTAGCAAGGATCAAGGAGTGACATAATAGGATTGTTTAGACCTTCATGGGTCATCCAAACCATGGTAACAATGATGACATAATAGGGATGTTTAACCTTTCTAGGGTCATCCCTATGTGAACCAAACCATGATGATAAGGATCAAGGGGTGAGATAATGTTTGGACCTTTTTAGAGTCATCCTATGTGAACCAAACCAATCAACATAATAAGGTTGTTTAGACCTTTCTGGGTCATCTCTATGTGAACCAAACCATGATAATAAGGATAAGGAAGGACATAATAGAGTTGTTTAGACCTTTCTGTGGTGGTCAAGACATTTATGAAAAAAAATCTACCTATTACAAAGATATGCAGAAGTCGATAAGATAAAAAAATGTTACTCCTTCAAATGAAGGCATTAAAAAATGGGGCAAGTTAGTAAAAGAAATAATAAACAAAATCTCAAATAAAAAAGAAAAGAAGAAAAAAACGTGTAAAGGAAAGACAAAAGAAATAAAAAAAGCTAAAAGAAGGAAAAGAAGAAATCGATTTCGGCCATACTCAACAACGACGCTTAGATTAATGCAGGTATCTTGATCATGGCAGTAAAGGAAGGAAAAAGGGAAAAAAAAAAGATGAGCATAAAGAAAAAATCCAAAAGTGGACAAGAAAAGAAAAAGAGGAAAAAGAAACCAAAAGAAGGAAATAGAAAATAAAAGAAAAGTGGATGAAGGAGAGGAAGCAAACTAAATTGAGAAGAGAGTGGAGAAGAACAGGGATGGTGCTGAGAATTTGCCCCAAAAAAAAAAGAAGGATTAAGTTGACTTACCTTGGCAATTCAGTGAGTACAAATTCCCTAAACCAAGCAAGCACGAGTCTTGAAGCTTCAGTAGCTGCAATTGACAAAATATAACACGATTTAAAGGATGAGGAAAGGAGGATTCAATGCAAATCCAGAGTCATCTAGCTCGTTGCAAAAAAAAAAAAAAAAAAAAAAAATTAAGCATAATTGGCCAATTTATAGACAAATTTGTGATCTTGGATTGAAAGAAATATCTTAAATCAATTTGGATTTGAATTAGATTACAGAGAAATCTTGTTTAAATTTTAGTTAGAGTTAAATCTTTTCCTTCAAATTGGATTTGGGCATATTATCTCAAATTCAATTTATGGATTTTTTTATCTCAAGCCAAACTAGATTGTAGATAAAATCCTAAATTCATTCCAAATTAAAATTTGACGATATTTTAGATTTTATACCAATTCAAATCATCCAATTTTGTCTTCAAATCTTCCATTTTTGTCCTCAAATCAAATTATATTGTGGATAAAACCTCAAATTCATATCAAATTCGGTTATATTCCAAATTTTATCTCAAATTCAAATCATTCAAGTTTAAATTTTTATACTCAAGTCAAATTAAATTGGAGATAATACCTTCAATTTATCTCAAATTTAAATAGGGAACATAATCCAAAATTTTGTCCCATAAAATTGAGTGAAATTCAAATTTCATCTCCATCTTCATTCCAAGTTCAAGCCAAACACTTTGGATAGAAGTCCAAATTTTACTCCAAATTAAATTTTGAATTAAGTGGAGCATAAATTTTTCTCAAATTCAAACCAAAGTTTATGCCAAGAAAATCAAATCAAAACTAAACTTAAATTCGCGTTTTGATAAGTTGGCATAAAAAAAATTAGGTGTCAAACACACAAAATTCAAGTCAAGTCTATGTACCACATTCATAGTTTGATTAAATTGACATGTCAAATAGAGCAAAAATCAAGAATATATTACTTGTATTTTGAATTCAACTTTATCTTTTTCGAGATTCAGTCACTCATACATTGCATAAATCTCGAAAAAAATGGAGAAAAAATTTGGACCCATATATATATATAATTATACATAAGACTTATATAACTCTATTTAATAAAAAAAGTAAATAAATATTAAGATCCCATTTGATCCAATATATTTTTGGATCCAATATAGTTTCCTACGGTGGGATCAATATTAAGATCCAATAAGTTTCCTATATATTAACTATTATATTAAGATCCAATATATTAAATCATTTTCTAAAGAAAATTATAATAACTATAACTTCTCACGTTTTTAAGATTTTTTTTTAACTGTTACTAGGATTTACTAAAATGAGACAAGTTTGTGAAATTTGATTTGATAAATTCTTTTTTGTATGAGCGAACTATGATAGACTTTTTAAAAGAAAAATTAAAAAAACAACACAGTCAAAAATATTATTAAACAAAAATGTCTATTTAAAAAATAAAAGTACCTTCATATTTTAATTTATTTTTATTCTAAAATATAAATCTTCCATAGCCTTTTAACATTTCAATACAATAATAAATATAATAAAACGTATTACAGTAAATAAAAAGATCAAGAAGAGATAGATGAATCAAGCATGCAATAAAATAAATCATGCAATTATTGAATTAGAATAAACTTGTGAAATGTAATTATATGAAAGTGACATAATAACATAAAATATTACTTAATTTGGGTTGATGGTTGCTATTGAAGTAAAAGAATATATATATATATATATATATATATATATATATATATATATAAAAGGAGTATATATCTCAATATTTTGATTAAAGAAAAAATCTCAATCGTAAATAAAATTGTTTATATGTATGGACTACAATTTTATTGTGAATTTTATCTCGAAATTTGATAAGTGAAATTGAACGTTGTTTCCTTATTGGTAAGATCCCAAATTATAATTTTTTTAATATTAACTCAATCTTATCATATTATTGTTTTAGTTTTTTGTATTGTTACTCAAAATTAATTTTTTGAATTTATTAATGCATGATTTTAACAAATCTTTTCTTGAGTATGCCACTAAGTTAAGAATTTTCAAAAAGAAAAGTATAAACGTCAAACACAAAGTTTAGGGGAAAAAACTATTCATATTTTAAATATTCTATTTTTTTTCCTTAAAATACAAAACTTCCTTTTGTATTTAATATAAATACAAAAAAAAAATTATGACTTCAATATTTCTTTAACGAGAAATAAATATTTTTATCCGATAAATGGTTGCTATTTAATATAATACAAAACTTCCATTTTCAACCAAAGTTTGAGCAACTAAATCAAACAATAAGTTTAAAAAATCAATCAAATAATGCTCATAATAGTTCTATATATCCGATAATAATAGAAAAATAAATTTTAAAAATTGAACTTACTAATCTTAGAAAATCAACAAAAAAAAAAAAAAAAAAGACTAAATCTATAATGGTGGATTGAACTAAAATATCTATAATGATGGATTTGGAATTGAGAGTGAAAGAATCTATATAATACCCGGATAAAAAACTATATACAATAATAGTTTTCCCCTAAATTTATAATGGTAGATTGAATTTAAACATCTCCAATAATGGATATAGAATTGAGAATGAGAAGAATTTATAATGCTTGTAGAAAAAACTATGTATAGAATAATAATAGGGATATAAACTTGGAAATTAGCCTCATACATAGAAAAACAAAGAAATAAAATTTGGATTTGGATTTAGATTAGAGATTTCACAAACTATTCAATTTCGAATTACAAAAGACAATTTACTAGGAAATGTAGACAACACAAAAAGGAGGTCAATGCTATGCTTTTACCATCTTTACCATCATTTGTAGAGACTTGAAGGAGAAGTTCGGAACATATTGTAAATATGGAGCGAGTTGGTTACCACACAACCTAAGAGATGATCAAAGGGTATAATAAGTAGTAACTAACAAACAATCACATGAAAATGTGGGAGTAAATAGAATCTAATGAAAGGTATAATAAGTAGTAACTAACATGAGAGATGAGAGACTATGGTATAATAAATAGTAACTAACGTAAGACATGAGAGAGTAGTAACTAAGAGATGGAAGTGTATAATGGGAATTTGCTTAAAATTGAGGGGCAATATGGGAATATAAAGATTCTCCCATATGCTCCATTTAATATAGTATAGATAGATTATTTGGGTTCTACCATTGATGTAATTTTATCATTAATTTTGGTGTCTTTTGGTTAAAATGATCCAATGAGTTGTTGATTTGTCTTCTTAATTCCTTATTTAACAAGAAGTGATAATATCTTAACCTATCGAGTTTAAGGATCTATATGATGAAATTGGTGTTTAGATTCTAGGGCTTTTTTTCTTCTCCAAAATTCCATCTTCTTTAAAACAACGTTAAGGTTAGTCAATCTATGTTACTTAGATTCAGGGATGCAATAAAAAATTGAAAAACCAAAAATCTAAACCAATCTAATGGTTTGGTTTGATTTTTTAATATAAAATTGGACATGTTGATTTATATTTGGAGAAAACAAAAAAGTATTGATTTGAATCGGTTTTTTATTAGAAAAATAAATCAAAACCGAACCGAACCAATGATATATATATACCCTTGAAAGTAAACTTTTCATTAGGTATATTTTTAGTATTTTAATTATTATGGTGCGTGTATATTTGATAATTAGATAAAAACTAATTATTATGAAGCGTGTATATTTTTCTTTTTTATTTAGAAAAGTGGCAAGAAAAAAAATAAAAATATCAAATGTTAATTTATAAATAAAGAAATAGACCCAATTTTAATTTCAAATTAGTAAAAATGACCGATTCAAAACAAAGTGGAAATAAAAACAAAAAAAGTTGGGAGAAAAAATGAAAATGTTAAAAATCGAGAACTAAACCGATCCAAATAAAACCAATCCATTGGTTTTGTTCTTAATTGTCATTAGTTTGGATCACTTATTTATAAAACTAATTGATTTGGTTTCATTCTTGGTTGACTCCAAAACCAATAAAATCAAACTGATTATCATCCTTACTTAGATTAAAGGTAATTAATAAAACATTAATTATCATTTTTTGTAGATATGATTTGATCCTCCACTCCTACTATTTGTCTCTATTTGAAAAAGAAACAACAGCATTAGGGTTTCGGAGTACATGATTCTTAACATCGACCCAAGTTCTTTAATTTGTCTCTATTATATATATTCATATGTTTTTCTTTTATTCTTTTTTTTTTTTTTTCTGAATTTTTCATTGTTTCATTTTGTATGTTTGTGAAAAAAGAAATTTAAATCGTACATGCAGGAAATTTCGAACTTAGTCCCTATTAAAATAATAAGACTCATCATCATCATTGTAGATTATAGGAATCTCAAAAATTTACAACTACAATTTAATTCGTCTTACGGTGGGTTTATTTTTTATTTTTTAATTATAAAAACAAGTCATTTTAGTGTTTGTTAATCACTAAAAATATTTTTTGAAACATTTTATTAGAAAAATTTAAAGAAAAATGATTTTTTAAAAAAGTTTTTTTTCTTTAATCAATCTAAGATTTGTAATCTCCATCTAAAATTAAGTTTAATGTTCTGAATTTCTAATAATGTTTTTTTTTTTTTGGAACTATTTTGCAGCTCGAAATCTACATAAAATAAGTTATACAAGTGTCAAAAGTGAAGTGACAGATGAGGAGCTAAGTCCTGTAAATGATGATTCAGTTTATCATCTTGACTATACTCCGGCCAGGAAGAATCGTCCGGTCCATAACTAAAACGACGTCGGCCACCCAATCTACTTCTCATTATCCTATATATTTCTCTTTTCTCTTTTCTCTTTTCTCTTTTCTTTTTCTTTTTTAATATTTTAGTTAATACTTGGATGGGAATGGAGTGTATGTATTTATTTATTATATATCCTTAAAAGGAATTAATGGATTTTTGTTAATTCAACTTAATTAGTATATATAAAAGGAGCGTGTTTCTTTTTATGCAGACATTATTGATTATTTATTAACCTATGCTTTATGATTAAATTTAGTTGAGGTTCTGAGTGTGTATATATATATCATGGTTTAACTAATATGTGCCAATTACTAACCATTAAGTTTATAGGTCGAATTCTTTACTCCCAATTACATTAAAAGCAATATTGGATATATATAGTATATATATATATATATATATATATATATATATATATATATATATATATATATATATTTTGAATTACAATATAGATAAGGTGAATTAAAAAAGCAGTTTAGGTTAATAATAATTCAACCTAATCTATCCTAAAGGTTAAAGGCTTTTTAATCCATTGTTATACTAAAATAACAGTGAATTAAAAACAGGTTCACTATATCCATAAGTCTCTCTTCTTCTTCTTCTTCTTTTTTGTTTCTTTTTCATTCCTAATTTGAGTTTTCAATTTTAGCATATTGATTTTGAGTTTTTGACAAGTGAGTAACAATCTTTTCATTTCTAGTGTAACTAACTTTGCCTACCAACAATTAAAAAATAAAATAAAATATCATTTTGGTTAATATATTTTAAAGTTGTATTCTATTTTGTTCATCATCGCTTTGGTGCAGAATTTTAGGAAGCTCTTCGGAAGAGACTCTAGAATAAAACTGGCTTGATTCTTTTGATCTGTGATTGCTCCGTTTACTTCTATCACGTTGAAATGAACCATCATGTCCAAGATGTGTTCTCTAACAGAGGTCTCTTCTTTCATACGGTAGTTTTAAACGTACTTGATGACATCATGTCTAAGAGAGAAGAACGACTATCCGAACATCCCCTGCAGAGATTTCATAATCTCTTTAGTGGTATGTATGTGATCGTGTTTCTTAGCCAAAACATCAGATATGCTGGCAAGAATGTAGACTCTGGCTTTTTCATTAGCCCTAGTCTACTTGTCAATGAAGGAAATCGAATGCGAGATTTCCATGAGCAAAGGAAGAACGATAATTCCAAATTACAATTATGAATCAACAATACATTTACAGTCGACTTCAAACAAACGATTATACAATTCAAATGCATAAATTACAGCATGAACAATGAGAAAAACTCTACGCACATAGGCAAAAACGTCTCCACGCTCCGTTGCACGACTGCTCGAACAATAGTGACCATGAACGCTCAATCTACACGACCGTAACACAGCAATGAACACAGGATGAACACTTTGCACTCGTCCTCAACGAACTTCTCGGTCACGAACTCCTCAGCAACACAAACGACCTCCACAGCACCACGAACGGCCTCCAGAAACCTCGACGGTGTCGAGTTGAGTCTGACACCACCAACAAGGCTACCTTGGTATTCTCGGTATGAGAATCCAGAGGGTGGGCTCTGTTCGGACTTGGTATGAGGCAGACAAACGGAGGAAACACAGATCGTGTACACGACTGGACAAGTGGGAGATGGCGAAGACCTATCGTATAGGTCGATGCCCAATCGTTTAAATAAAGCTAAGCGATCATCTAGCAAAAGCTATGCGATCTTTTAGCTCGATCTGTCGCCTACAGACTTTACACGATCGTTTACTTTAGGCAAGTGATCGTCTAGCAAAGTTATGCGATCGTTTAGTAAATACTACACAATCATTTAGCTCACCACTGCACGATCGTTTAGCTCGCACAACCGTCGTTTAGTAAATCTAAATTTACTTGACGACTTCGTGAGTTTCTTTTGTACAGAGGGAAAAAAAAACTTTTTCAAATCTTTTGTAAAAAACTCATTTTTCAAAATAGGAAAACCACTTTCCTTTAAACTCACGGTTACCATGATTCAATAACCACTCACTACTTTGGTTATTTAAAAGAAAAAGAATTAATTATCTAATAATTAATATTATTATAAACATAAATGATAACCAACTTATCATACTATATTTATAACATATAGTTTTAATATTTCATCTCATGAAACATATAAAACATAGTTCTTTTTCTATTCTATGGTATTTAATGTAAATCTCATTTATATCAATCCTCCACTAGATGTATCTCATACATCAAACAGATTATATCATATATAATCAAAATACCTCTTGTCAATTTGAACATTTCAAATTGACACCAAGAACTGATCCTCAACTGAATCCATTGAGCTACCAAAGGGACCTCATGGACTTGTAGCTCGAAGCTTCAATGGTACGTGAATAACTGACTAAACTCTTTAGTCACGGGATCCACCATCCGTTAACTGCCAGACACTCCACTAAAAATCGATAGCTGACTTACCACAGATATATTATGTGTCCATCTTAACCAATCAATAGTGCAACAACCTTTCATAGATCGCTCGTAAGTACAGCTGGGCCAATAACCGTTATGCCCCTGTAATTACATCTATCTCCTTAACTACCACTAATCCCTCTAATGAACATAAATCATAGTCCTACTATGACTGAGTCTTCTCTTCCAAAGAGAAGTTGTGGTCACTATGTTCAAGCCCAATAATCAGCTTTTAAGGGAGCTATCTCTCTACTTATCCCTGCTTCGGGAAAGGAGTAAATTCCATCTTGTGGATTGAGTTCCCAACTCCTAGATCAGATAAGTCCCCAAAAAGGTAGGCATGTTGAGTTAGAAATCTGGCTACTCTCACTCATACTAATCAAAGGACCGCTCTCAAAGGCAGGAGTTCCCAAAACACTCAGGATTGAGTTCGTGTCACTTATGGTCGTTTAGGTGAGATGCAAGTCTCTAGTATCAACGACGTTATATACAGAGTCTAGTCATCTCGTGGTCCAGGTCTTATACAAACTCTTTGTATAGGACACCCCTGCTCCACATCTCCATATGAATAGTTAGGATCAGCCATCTGTAGTAGTTTACAACACTTACAATCCTCTACAAAGCGGGCCGTATCCGTAGTGTCACCAGGATCAGGCATCCCACCTTAATCCTTATACTACAAACCTATTTAGGTTGTCACTTAAGGCATGATCCACTTGTATATCACATATACATGCTTAAGTTCACATAAGATAACCGAGGAGCTTTGTTTATTGGATATGAATAAATGCCAGAATTATATAATACTTATTTTATTCATCGAACAATTTGTATCTTTACAAAACAATGAGACTCCGGGAGAATTAGGACACCAATCCCAACAGTCCACTTGTCATATGCATCCCGAACAGTTTGATTTGCGTTTGAGCCGGCATTTTGAGGACATTTTCTCAGTTAAAACAAACCTAAGATCATTGATTACCAATATTGTGTTCAAATTTGATTTCTATGTAGCATAATCGTCCCCATTAAGCTTCTCAAAAGCAAGTAATTGTATTAAAGAGCTAGTCATATTGAAAATATAAACAAATCCTATTAGTGATTGCTATTAAACCCAATCAGATTTTAGCAAAGTAATAATGTACCCAAATTTAATTATTTTATTTTCAACGATACTATAGTGAGTCAGAATAACTGTTACCGAGGGATAGTTAAATACCCATTCACTAAAGCAAGAAATTCCTGACTAAATACTATCTCCAGAATAACTCATATTCTGATAGTCATTTAGCTACCGTTTTCAGTCAATAACTTACTAACACTTAGTAATTCTGTAAGTGTAACCCTCCATTTTTAGATCTCAGAGATTAGCAGCCCCAACGATGCTACCGAAGATAGTCAAAGTTGGGAATCGACCTAAGAAATCCTATCCATTTCTGGAGTTTGAGTTGTTCCGAATCCTATGTTACAACCCTCCGAGGGGATAGCCGTGGTTAGGGACTAGCTAATGTTGCCCTAAATATGACAGCAAACGCAACATAGAAATCTCACGAATCAAAATAACAGTTGAGAATACAAGATACGTTGACACATATCCTTCACCCACTTACTATGAACTACTTCCCCCATTCACCTTGCTATTGACTCATGCAAACACTTTTGGAATGGAGGACACTCCTAGAGTGACACGAAGCCGAGTATGAATTCACGGTGTGAACTCTTAAGGACGTGAGAGCTAAGAACAACATATCCCATATGTTATTAATCTCCCACTGAAATTTTCTATTTATTTTTGAGTAAATCTTTACTTAGGAATGTTCCAACTAATTAAACAACCTAAATCTATGTGGCTTATCTAAGTATAACGTTTGTAATTGGATTTAACCTATGATGTCTAGGTAAAAAACCAACTATTCGGCCATAATCCCTAGGTAGGAGGTGTTCCGTAGACCGTCAACTTAAGTACCCTCAGCCTTAGACAGGATTATATGCCATTTGAGTTTATATCCCAAGTTTATAAGATAATAACCTATTTTAACTATTAAAACAAGTGCGTGAGCATGCTTTTGTCTTTGTTATAGATTTTAAAGTCTACCTCATTTTATAATACTTATAAAAAGACAACAAACCTATAACAACATCTAACATGTTTTATATAGCAATTATATAAACATTCATTTCATGCATTAATATAACAACTTACAGCAAAAACCATAGAATCATACACATGCATATTATACATTATACACTTATAATATGCTAGCAATGCATGCTACATGCTTATCCTTTGGTGAGATTTTAAATCTATATGGCATACAATATGCACACAATAGATAAATTATTTAATTCAAACATTCACAATGTATAATTAAATAAACACACTAAAATGAACCGACTTTGGCATTCTAAGCTTGCTAAAGCTAAAAATAAACAACATAAATAAAAATAGCTTCGAACAATTTGAACCAACTCGAATTGCTTGAATCGACCTTCAAAACTGAAAAACCACAAAAAAAAACCGCCCAAAACTGGTCAAATCAGTCAAATCGAACTGGTCCAGACCATGTGGACCACCTGAGCCACCAACCAAGCGTAGGCAGGTCAGGCGCGGGTCATCGGGTCGGCTGGAGAAAATCCTGGCGCTGGGGCGGAGTTGGGCTGGAGTGCTGACGGAAACGCCGGGTTGGGTTGCGAGTTGCCAGGTCTGGGATAGCGACACACGTCAGGCATCAGCTCCGTGAGTCAGCACCACTCCAGGTCAGGTCGTCGGGTCGAAACTGGGTCTGGGAGCTATTTCTGGGTCTATGAGCTTTTCTTCACCAAATTTGAAACTGTCCTCTTTGCCGGAAACATACAAATACAGCCTAAAAACAACTTTAATGACTCTAGCAAATTTATAGACCATTCATGATACATTAAAACCTATAAAACACTAGGCAATTACAATAATTATTACAACCCAATAGAGAATTTAGATGCCAAAACCAAAATTATCCACTTTAGCACATAAACATTCATCACATGAATCAATACCCACCATATGCAAAAACTAACCAAAATTGAGTACTTTAGGCATGCATTAATACCAATTGATGGAATGAACACATGTGCAACGGAAGGAAAAACAGATCTAAAGTACTATAATTAGATGAATTTCAAAGAATAAGCATGCAATTAAAACAAGTATACAGGGAAAGAAGATACACAACCTTTGTAGTCTCAAAACTTCTCCAACATAGCTCAAATCTCCTCAAGAACGGTTCGTAAACCACCACGAGAGTCTTCTCGACTATTATCTAAACTTAGAACGGGATGGTGGGATCCAGCGAGTGACCAATTTGGAGAGAAAAAGGTTAAATGTTTGAGAGAAAATAAGGGTTGAGATTACCAAATAATCTCATAAAATTCCACTTGGCCAAGAGTTTTAAAATTAAATTTTTTTTCTTTTTATAGGTCATTTCATGCAAAACATGCAACTTTGAGTTTGATGAGGATTTGACACTCAAACATCCACTAACTCAAAGTGGGATTAGTGGGGCAAGTGTCTTCAAATGAAGACAATGCAAATGTTTGAATTTCCCACTCACAATTGTTGGATCTTTCCACCAACTTGGTCAAAGGTTAAAATTTTGACTCTCAAAGTCCAAAGTCAACAATTTTGACTTTTTCACTTTCAATGTCAAAAGTCGACTTTATTACTTTCATTGCATTTTTTACATAGTCAACAATTTTGACTTTTGATACAATTTTGACCTAGTCAACAATTTTGACTTTTAATGCACTTTTGACCAATTCCTTTTAATTTTAAAATTAAATAATTAATTAAACAATTTAATATTAAATCCAACATTAGTCCCAATTAATATGAATCCTTATTCATAATCTTAATATTTAAATTTTATTTAAATATCTTTCATTTTCTCTCTCTTTATGTTTAATTCACAATTAAACGTTAGGTTAACTTTTGTACCAAAAATCGAATTTGAATACTTCAAATTCGTTTGTCACACTATTCTAAGGTTTAGTCTGATATGAGCTAGTAGGGGGACCTTATGAACCTATAGATCATGGGCTCCAACGATCCAAGATTAACCGGCTAAACTCTTTAACCTAATTAACCACCATTCATTAACTATCGGGTCACTCCACTAAAGCCCAGTAGTTGCATTCCCCTCACTGTAGATATATATTGTGTCCACTCGATATAAATATGGTTAGTAAATCACCCCTTCACAAGTTGTTCGTAATAACAGCTGGGTCAAAAGCTGTTTTACCCCCAAGATTATATTTTGTTCCTTAAGTCCCACTAATCCCTTAATGAATAATTGGTATGTGATCCAATCACTAAACCAAACCCCTCTCAGGCCAATGAGAGATTGGGACCCTTTGTGAAGGAACTCTATTTACAGAGAACCTCTGAGTGGAAGCAGGTCATCCAAATCCCATTATGATTGAACACATACATTTACAATCATACAAGAACAAATTATACATAAAACTTAAATTGCAGCATGCTTTTGAAATTTAAAACAAAGTTTAGAGATTATACCTTTGAAGAACTGTTCTTCAAGATAATCTCTCGATTGTACTCATTCACGAACGCGTCGAACAAGTCACAAATTCCCTTGAACAGCAGCAAGCAAAAGCTCCAACAGGGACACTACCACTTATTGACCTTGGTATTCTCGGTGTGAGAATCCAGGAGTGGTGGGCTCTGGCTAATTTTGGTTAGAGGTTAAGTTTAGAGTTTTGAGGAGGAAGACGGTCGAGTAGAAACAAGGCTATTGTATAGCAAAGGCTCTTGATCGTTTAGAAAGACGAGTCAATCGTATAGGCTCTTAAGAACGATCGTGAATGCTCCTCTGTCTGTCTATGGAATTCTGAAATCAAAATTTCATTTATCCGAGTTTTTCACAAAAACTAAATAACTTCTCACTAAAGGGGGGTTAGAGAGAAAAAGGGTTAATTATCAAATAATTAATAAATTATAAATAAATATGATAACTAACTTACAATATTATATTGATAATCTATAGTTTTAATATTGCATCATATATAATATATAAACAATAGTTTTTTTTTCTCTATTTTATAGCATTTAATATAAATCATATTTATATTGAATTTAATAATTATGAATCTTATTCATAGAAAATATATTTAAATCGTATTCAAATATTTATTCCTCCAATCAAACAATAATGTATCAAGTACATTATAGCAATTATATCATATATAATTTAATTAATTTAATTATATCACATCTAATTAAATTTTCTCTTATTAATTTGAACATTTCAAATTAACCCAAAAACTAATTCTCAACTTAAATCCATTGAGCTACCAAGGGGACCTTATGGGCCTGTAGCTTGAAGCTCCAACGGTACGTGAATAATTGATTAAACTCTTTAATCACATTATCCACCATCTGTTAACTGTCGTGCACTCCACTAAAGACCAATAGTTACATTCTTCTCACTACAGATATATTTATGTGTCCATTGGATATAACCAATCAACAGTAAGATGACCTTTCACAAATCGCTCGTAAGTACAACTAGACCAAATTACCATTTTGCCCTTGTAGTTACATCTAACTCCTTAAGTACCACTGATTCCTCTAATGAACAATAGATCATAGTCTCACTATGACTCGGGCCAAGAAAGAGTGTGGCGTGATAATGGACAGAAATGCACGTTATCATAGTGCTAAGTTCTTAAACAATGTTGGATTGCGTTGATGAAATATGTTAATTTGCGTCCATTAAGCATAAATTTCATAATATCACGGTCGCATGCGTTCATCGCATTAGAACAGTTGACGCAATGCAAGAATTGCAATCAGAGGAAATCATTGGTCGAGCGCAACTTCACCGCAAAGCTTTGCGATGATCGTGTTCGCAAACGTTCGTCCGAGAAGGATCACCGCAACTTAGTCAGCACAACATGGTGGGCGCATCTAGGTGAAAGGCTAATTAATCGCGATGGGACAGAAAGTTGATGACAGTCGAATCCGAATTAAGTTGACAGCCGATAACAATCACAAGTACATTCAGGTTTTCGGTGACAAATATTCGGCGCATCGGTCAGGAATTAAAGTCGTCTCATCTGTACAATCATGAGAGAGAAGCCGCCGTTCACCTTGGATGTCTATAAATACCAAGGGCAGCCTTCAGAAAAGGGGTTGATCAGTTCACCATTATTCATTTCGAAATTCATATGTTCGCACGTCCTTGTTCATAGTTTTCTTTTATTTTAAGGTGGACGCGAGGGAGAAGGTTGTGCCGGCAGATCATTCCGATAAGCTTGGGGGAGTGTCGGAAGCTTTAAGGACAGAGAGAGGGTCGCCGCCGCGGAAGCAAGAACATCTTTAAAACTAGATAGAGATTACAATGTAAAAGCCTCGGTCAGCAAGGAATTGCTACCATACTTTCTACCTTTAACTTCCATTGTTATTTTGTATTTAAAACTCATTTATAAAAATGGAATTTCCTTCTCTATATCTGTTCACTCTCTATTATTTACGCATGAGTAGCTAAATCAGTTGAATGGGTTGAGGAACATTTAGCTAGCACAACTAGGGAATCTTCATGCTTTGTGATTATCTTGTATTATGTATGCTTCATTCGTCCATTAGAGATACTCGGGAGGGTAGTCTAAGGACAAGATCTAGACTTTGGAAGGTCAGGTTAAAATCTAGGCTCGGAAGAGCCAGATTAGAACGCATAATCAAAAGATAGGAGCTTAGAAATGAGCACTATTTGTTATCAACGCATTGCATGCATCCTAGAGATAGGATATGATTGTATACGGTCACCTTGCTTTTTTGTATTTTGCATCATCGCATAAGACGAGAGTAAAGACTTAGGGATAAGCTTTATGAACACTTTTGCATTCAACACATGCGTCCTAGACTTAGGAGCATCGCATTTGCATTGGAAAATGACTTGTTGTGCATGGTTGTAACATGATTGCATAGTCTAACGCATTCCCAAGTAACGCTAGCTAAAGATCTTCTCAACCCGTTCATCGCACTCATTGCATCTCTCACACAACTGCCTTTTCTCAAACCCGCCGCATTTGTTTATTTTCTCATTAACACAATCAACAACAAACCAACGATTTATTTACTTGGTTACCGTAAGATTTTCCTTAAAATTACCAACATTCTGTTTTCACAAGTCCCTGTGTTCGACCCTCGACTTACTAGGAAACTCAGGGGAATTTACACTTAGATTCCGCTGAGGAAACTTGAGTGTACAACGCAACTTCATCAACGCATACTATCCACATTTTCACTTCATAAAATCAAGCATCATGGCGCCACATTGTTCAAGACCTCGAATCAGCCCTTAAGGGAGAAATTTATCAACTTACCCCTACTTCGGGGAAGGAGTGAATTCCATCTTGTGTAGCTGAGTTCCTAACTCCTCAATCAGACGAATCCCTAAAGTGGTAGACTTGTTGAGTCAGCGATCTGGCTACTCTCATCTATGCAAATCAAAGGACCGCCCTCATAGGTAGGAGTTCACAACTTACTCACGATTAAGGTCATGTTACCTATGGTCATCCTAATGAAATGAAAGTCTCAATTATAAACAGCGTGATATAATGAGACTAAACATTTTGTGGTCCGGTCTTATACAGACTCCTTTGTATAGAATATCCCCGCTCATATGTCAAATACATGAATGATCAGGATTAGATTATTTGTAGTACTTTACAACATTTGTAACACCTACAAAGCGGACCATACTCGTAGTGTCACCAAGATAAGGTATCCAGCCTTATATATATACTACAAACCATTTAGGTTATCACTTAAACATGATTCACTTGTATGTCTCCACATACATGTTTAAGTTACAATGATAACCATGGATCTTAGTTTATTGGTTTGTGGTTAATGCAACTAAAATATCATATATTTCATAGACAGAAGTGAATCAAATCATATATTATTAATCAAGAAATGTTTGTTCATACAAGTGTTTGCAAACTACAAAACCTTACAAGATTTAGGGCATCAACCTGAACACTTTGTTCAAGACTTGGAGTCAGCATTTAAATAAACAACCTCTCTACTATCTCTAAAAGTGGGTAGGAGAAAATTTCATCTTGCACCTTATGTCCCAAGCTATCTACCCGGTCTTACCCCTGAAATGGGAGGCTTATTGAGCCAACCCTCACACATGCAAATCTAAGGATAATCCCGAATAAACGGGAGTTTATAGTTAGCTCAGGATTAAGATCAAGTTACCTAGGTCATCGCTTTAAAATAGTCAGTCTTAAATAGTAAACATCGTTATAAAGTAAGAGTGACTTATTTCTTGGTCCGATCTTATGCAAACTCATTGCATATGATGCCCTCACTCCTCGTATCACTACATGAACGAATAAGGATCACTTTGTTTATAGCATTTTATAACAAATTGAAACAACTACAAAGTAGACCGCATCTGATAGTGTTACCAGAATAAGACACCCAACCTTATTCATATATTATAGACCGTTTTGGCTATTTACTCAACTTGATCCTCTTTAATATCGCCACATAAAGTTCAATAATACAATAGCCATGGATCTTTAGTTTATTGGATTTAGGTTCTTTCTAAAACGAAATGAGCAATTCATACATTTAATAGCAACTTTATTGAATAAGCCTCAATAACATCTTTGTTGATGACAGAATAAGTTTATGTTTACAAACCACAAGTTTTAGGAAATAAAACCCAACAGGGGGTGCTCTTAAGAGTATTGATTTCTTCCTGGATTTTAGCAACTTCAAGTTCCTTTCCAGCTATGGCTCCTTTTTCTCAAAGGATAAACTGGACAGCTTCTTGGACTCAGTATCTAGACTTTGAAGTTTGGTTTCTAGTTCCTGCTTTTCCAAGGATATATGTATTGGGATTGGTGTTCTAATTCTCCCGGTGGTCTCATAGTTTGTAAATATTTTGTAAACACATTGTTATTAATAAAATCAGTGTTATTTTATTTGCATTTACTCAAATCCAATAAACTAAGATCCTTGGTTATTTCATGTAACTTAAGCATATATGTGAGACATACAAGGGGATCATGGCTTAAGTAATAATCTAAATGGTCTGTAGTACAAGGATAAAGAAGTGATACCTTATCCTGGTGACAATACGAATACGACCTACTTTATAGATGTTACAAGTATTGTAAAGTGCTACAAATGGTTTGATCTTGAGCATTCATGTGGAGACATGTGAGCAGGGGTATCTTATACAAAAAGTTTGTATAAGACCAGACCACGAGATTATTAGTCTCTTTATATAACACCATTGATAATTGAGACTTACATTTCACTAAAATGACTATAGGTGACATGACATTAATCCTGAGTGAGTTGAGAATTTCTGCCTATGAGGGTGGGCCTCTGATTAGTATGGGTGAGAGTGGCCAGATTGCCAACTTAACAAGCCTACCTTTTTGGGGGTTCGTCTGATTGGGGAGTTAGGAACTCAACTACACAAGACGGAATTCACTCCTTCCTCGAAGTAGGGGTAATAGATAAATTTCTCCCTTAAGGGTTGATTCCGAGTCTTGAATATAATAGCCACACTCTCTCTTTGGAAGAGAGGACTCAGTCATAGTAGGACTATGACTTATTGTTCATTATAGGAATTAGTGGTACTTAAGGAGTTAGATGTAACTACAGGGACAAAACGGTAAATTGGCCCAGCAATACTTACGAACGATTTGCGAAGGGTCATCGCCCTGTTGATTGGTTATATGGACACGGAAATATATTTGTATTGAGAAGAGCGCAACTGTTGGTCTTTAGTGGAGTGACCAACAGTTAACGGATGGTGGATCTCGTGACTATATCTTCGAGTCTCGAGGTGTTGGATTTTATGTCCTAAAACTCGTAGTTTGTAAATTAATAAACATATTCTGTTTTTTTTTTTTTTCGATAAAGTTGTTATTGAAATTGTAATATTGAATCCAATAAACTAAGGTCCTGGGGCTATTTAATGTAGTTTGAACTTTATGTAGTGACATAAAGGTGGATCAAGTTCAAATATATGGGCAAAATGGTCTATATAGTATATGAATAAGGTTGAGCGCCTTATTTTGGGGACACTATGGATGCTGCCCACTTTGTAATTAGTACAAACGATGTGATCCTGAATCGTTCATATAGAGATATGTGAGTGGGGACATCCTATGCAATGAGTTTGCATAAGATTGAACCATAAAATAGTCACTTTTTTACGTTCTAAATGTCTTTTTATGTATAAAGCTGACTATTTCGTTAATTGATGACCTAGGTAACTTAATCTTAATCTTGAGCTAATTATGAACTCCTGTTCACTCGGAATTATCCTTAGATATACATAGGTGAGGGCAGCTCATCATCGCTATCCCAATAAGTCTCCCATTTCAGGGGTAAGATCGGGTGGATAGCTGAAAACATATGGTGCAAGACAGAATTCACTCCTACCCATTATAGGGATAGTAGATAGGTTGTTCCCTTTAGTACTGAATCCAGGTCTTGAATAAGGGGTCCCACCCTCTTCTTGGCCCGAGAGGGATTCGGTTTATAGGTTGGACCTTAAACCAATTGTTCATTAGAGAATCAGTGAAACTTAAGGAATAAGATGTAGTCTCGGGGGTAAAACGGTTTTTTGACCCAGCCGAGATTACGAACAACCTGTGAAGGATTAGCTTACTAATCATGGTTATATCAAATGGACACAAATATATCTATAGTGAGGGGAGTGCAACTATGGAACTATAGTGGAATGACCTGTTAGTTAACGAATGTTAATTAGCTCCGTCTAAAGAGTTTAGCCAGCTAATCTCGGATCGTTGGAGCCTATGATCTATATGTTCATTAGGTTCCCCTACTAGCCAATATGGAATAAACTTATAACAATATGATAGAATAATTCGAGTTGTTCGAATTAGGTGAAGAGAGAGAAACCGACAAGTATATGTGATATAGTGGTCGGGTTTTTAGTTTAGAAATACAACTTTAATATTTAAATGTGATTTAAATATCAAGAATATGAACACGTTCATATTCGGAAGCTCGGAAATAATGGAAATGGTCAAAGATATAAAAAGTCAAAGAGTTGACTTTTGACTTTGAAAAGTCAAACTTTGACCGACCTTATATTCAAATATGATTTGATTTTCGAGAAAATGAATGCGGATTCATGCTCGGGAGGTCAAAATTAGTCAACACGGAAAAATCATAAAAAGTCAAAATGCTGACTTTTTAGTCAAAGTTTGACTTTGACCAAATGACTAGTTTGCCCTTTGACTAAAGTTAGTGGGAAAATCCAAACTTTTGTTGGATAATTTCACTAACAAAATAGTGGGCTAGGTGTTGGCTTATAGTGGAGACATTAAGCCCACTAAGATAGTGGATTATAGGTGTTGGGTTTTTATGGATTTAGTTCATGCAATTGTTGCATAGCTTTTTTTCTATAAATTAGGTTTTTCAATTTGGTTGAAAAAGTTTTGCCAATTTTGCCAAATTGTTTTCTAAAATTGGGCTGAAAAAAAAACCCAAACCCTACCCAAATTCCATCTTCTTTTTCATCTCTTTCTCTCTCTCGTTTTCTTCATCCATCGGGTCCCACGATCCGGTTTTGAGTCCAGAAGATAGTAGGTCAACTCTAGTGGTGGTCCGGAAGAGTTCGGGTCGAGATTCAGCGAGGAAAAGCGGTTTTCGGGAGCTACAAAGGTTGTATCCTATCCTATTAATTTACTGTTTTTCCCTTGATTTACATGCTAGTTTCCTTTTAATTAAAAGCAATTAGAGTGTAATTAGATCCTAATTTCGCTACGTATGTCTCGTGTTCCATCACGAGGAACCAAAACGAAATCCACAAGCTAATGGTCACTAGGGAGTCATTCTTATAAGACGATGCATAACTCTTTCTGCAGGCAAATTATTGAATGGTATGCTTGAAAAAGATGTTCACAAGACTTTGGGAGATGTCCCTTTTTGTCTCGAGAGCCTGTTAACTCTCTAAGATAGAGAATGTCCTTTTCATAGAGGCCCTTTCTGATCGGAAGGCCACTAAATGACCATAGGTCCCATAGGGAGATGGATAATTCACCCGCTATAGTGTGAAGGGTATTGGTCGATGGACACCAAGCTTTGCAAAAAGCTCAACTATTTCAATCATACGTATATAAAGAAGTTTTCACCGCACCGAACAAACAGATAGCTGAAGTGCTCGTTAGTTTTGACAAACTACGAACTTTAGCCATTCCTAGTAGTAGTCGATAAAGGTAAATTCTCCAGGGACTTTTATAGTTGCATTCCAACGAGTCTCACCGTTAATCATTTGATGCCCAAGAGTTAACACTTGATTAGGGATAGGAGTTTTGTTATGAATTGAGGATTGTAATATCCACACTTTTTCTCCTTGAGTCATGGGCACTTCTGCTGATAATTCAAGTGGGATCATATTGTTGTCCAAATCAGGCCATACATTTTCGAAGGGACCAACTAATGGCTCCTCCACAAGTAGGCTAAGTCCATTAGTTGTAGGTTGATTCCTGTCTTCAAGAATTACAAGATGTTTCTTACCATACGAGACATGTTCCGTAAGGCCATTGCTCTACCAAAAAAAAAAAAAAAAAGTGTCACCAAAGAGTAATAAGTTTCAGTGGTATAATTTAAAAGAAGCAGGAAGTGAAAGATGGCGAGTACCATGGGGCTTAGACATATGCCGAGTCCAAATAGATAGAGAGGATTGAAGGAGCTTCTAATTGAAGGATCCTTTAGAAGGATCCTTGAGTGGAAGCGGAATCGTCCCAATTTTTCATAATTTTACAGAATGAAAATTTTGCATAAAAGCATACAAAATCATGCATTTAGTTCAGAAATACAACATGCTTAATAAAAATACAAAAGAATAAATTAGGGTTCCAGAAACCCTTACCTTTGAAGAACTAAAATCTTCACATATCCTTTCCAATGAACAATCACAAACTGTGAAATAGCCAATTAGACACCACCACTTGGAAACCAAGGTATTCTCAGGTAGAGAACCCGGGAGGTGTGACCTCTGGCTATTTTGGTGAGGGAAGATTAAATCTTTATAGAATACAGAAGAAGAGATCAGAGATTTTGGAAGAAAAACACATAACCTTTATGTATTCTTTTTTTTTTTTTTTCTTACTTAAGTTCTCTGACCAAAAGGGATAAGAGGAATATCAAAATATCTTCTTCTGTCAACCACCCACATAATATGTGGGTGGAGATAAAATTAAAATAATTAATTTAAATTAATTAATTAATATAATGTATGTATATATATAATAACTAATTTATTATACATACATAGATATGTAATATATACACACACATAACTTATAATTTCTATATTGTATCAAATACAATACAACTTATAGTTTCAATTTTCTCTCACCAAGGGCTTTTAATATAAATCAAATTTATATTTAATTTAATCATATGAATACAATTCATATAATTAATATTTGAATTATATTCAAAAATTCATTTCCTAACTAATCAACTTTATATTATAATGTATGAAATACATTACAGTAATTATATGAAAAAAATCTTATAAATAGAAAAATTAAAAAAATATTTATATTTTATAGCAAAAAGTCTAAAAGTGTTTTGTACTTTTGCAACTTTTTGTTATAAATGTAAATAATTTTAAATATTTTTTATGTTTAAAAATGTCCCAAATTATATCATATATAATTGAAATTAAATTAGTTATATCATATATAATTAATTCCTTTGATTAATTTGAACAATTCAAATTAATCCAAAAACAGATTCTCATTGAGCTACCGAGGGGACCTCATGGACTTGGAGCTTGAAGTTCCAAACTGTACGTGAATAATTAATTAAATTCTTTAGTTAAATTAAAGACCAACAGCTGCACTCTTCGCACTACATATATATTTCTGTGTCCATTTAATAGAACCAATCAACAGTACAATGACCCTTCACAAATTGCTCATAAGTACAACTAGGCCAAAATTATCATTTTGCCCCTATAATTATATCTTACTCCTTAAGTACCATTGATCCCTCTAATGAACAATAAATCATAGTTCAACTATGATCAAACTTCTCCCGGACCAAGAAAGGGTGTGACACCACATTGTTCAAGCCCTGGAATCAGTCCTTAAGGAAGCAATTTATCCACTTGATCCAACATTGGGGAATGAGTGAATTCCTTCTTATGTAGCTATGTTCCCAATTCCCCAATCAGACGAATCCCCAAAATGGTAGGCTTGTTGAGTCAGCGATCTGGCCAGTCTCACCCATACAAATCAAAGGACTGTCTTTATAGGCAGGAGTTCATAACTTACTCAGGATTCAGGTCATGTTACATATGGTCATCCTTGTGAAATGAAAGTCTCAATTATGAACGACGTTATATAATAAGACTAAACATTTTGTGATCCAGTCTTATACGAACTCCTTTGTACAGAATATCCTCACTCACATGTCTCCACATGAATGATCAAGACCATATCATTTGTAGCACTTTACAGCTATTCTAACATATACAAAATGAGTCATACTCGTAATGTCACAATGATATGGTATCCAGCCTTATCCATCTACTACATACCATTTAGGTTATCACTTAAACACGATCCACCCGTATGTCTCTACATACATATTTAAGCTACAAGATAACTCTGGATGTTAGTTTATTGGTTTAAGGTTAATGCAACTAATTTTAAAATAAAACATCACATATTTTATTACATAAATAAAATGTTTATACATTACAATTACAAACTATAAGACTCTACGAGATTTAAGGCATCAACCCCAACACTAATGTCACTATCCTTAGATGATGCGAGCGCGCAAGATGACCCAACCCTCACTAAGGGCAAGTGATCCAACCCTCTCTAATGGTAGGACAATTTGGCAGGGTTAAATGATTTGGCTCTCATTAAAGGCAAGATGATTCGACCCTTTATAAGGATGGGACAATTGGGTAGGGTTAGATGATCCGACCCTCATTAAGGGCAAGATGATCCGACCCTCTCCAGAGCAAGATGATCCTGCCCTCATTAAGGGCAAGATGATCCGACTCTCTCCAAAGGTGAGACAATTCGGAAGGATTAGATGATCCGACCCTCACTAAAGGCAAGATAATCTAGCCTTCTCCAAAGCAAGATGATCCAACCCTCTCTAGGGGCGAGACGATTCAACATGATCAGATGATCCAACACTTCTCTAGAGGGGGATGACCCGACCTTCTCTAAGAGTGAGGTGGTTCAGCAGAGTTAGATGATCCGACCCCCACTAAGGGCAAGATGATCCGACCCTCTTCAAAGGTGCGACGATTCAGCAGGGTCAGATGATCCGACCCTCACTAAGGGCAAGATGATCCTGCCCTCTCTAGGGGAGAATGATCTGACTCTCTCTAAGGGCGAAAAGATCTAGTCCAGATGAATTAGTCTTCTTTAAGATCAACAAAGTTAATAATTACATATTGAGACATTGTTGTAAAAAAAAAAAACAAAAAACAAAAAACAAAACAAAACAAAACTTTTGTAGGAATACATAGAAGTCGGCGAGCTATACAAAAAAAAATTGCTCCTTAAAATGCGAGTTATCAGTAGCTTTGATTTTTATGAAAAAAAAGGCGATGTGGCAGTTTAGTATGTATATAATTAAATTAAAAACAAAAAAAGCATATAACAAAAAAAAAATAGATTTTTTAAAAAAATTAAACTTGTTAAAAAAGGAAAAAAAAAAGAAAAGAAAGAAAAAAGTTGAAATTAATTTAGTAAAAAAAAAAAAGAGAAAAGCAAAAAAAGGAAGAATAGAAGAAAAACATAAAAGAAAAAAAATGAAAAACTAAATTATTTTTTTTGAAAATTTTGGGAAATTAAATTAGTTTAAAAAAAGAAAAAAAACATATGAAAAAGAAAAAAGAAAAAGAAAAGGAAAAGGAAAAACATAAAATAAAATAAAAATAAAAGAAGAGAAGACGAAAAAATGAAATTAAATTAATTTTAAAAAAAGTTTGAGAAACCCTAGTTGCGTGCCCCCTCCCTCCTACTCCTCCCCAACGAACGGCGCAACTAGATTGGTGGCGATAACTGTAACTAATTTGTACCTCTGATGATTAGGGTTGGCAAAAATTTCCACGGGGTTGAGTCCCAACCCAATCGGGGTGAAGAATTCCTGATTTGACCGGGGATGGGGTCAAACCGGGGATAAAAAACGGGTCTTCGATTGGGGACGGGGCAGGGATGGGGACGATATCCTCGACCCTGATCCCACCCCGAATATGTTTTTTAATAATTTTTAATAATAATAACAATAATATATATGTGTGTGTATATGTGTATGTATGTATGTATGTATAAGTTGTTGTTTTATTTGTTTAATTTTTTTTAAATTTATTTCATAATATAATTATCTTAAATTTTTTATTAAATCTAAAATATTTTTAATTATTAATTTAAATAAATGAAATAATAATAACAATACTCTGTTATATTAAATATTTAAAATTTGAATATAAATACAAAAAATAATTTATTTTAAATAAATAAATAATTTAAAATATAAAATATAAACGGAGAATTTTTTCCCACGGGAACCGATCCCTAAATGAGGATTCCCCGACCCTGACTCCCCAAAACCGGGAATGGGGTGGGGATGGGAATTATAAATCCCACAGGGACGGGAAAAGGGAGTGCATCCCCAACCTCGCCCCACCCCGTTGCCAACTCTACTAATGATGACTTGATTTGCATCCGACATGGTTATTGACGACTTGATCTACACCTCCAGTGACGGCGCGCAAGCATTATGACAATAGTCACTTGGTCGAGAATCGAGAATCTGGGCAAGGGAGGTGCCCACTGCTAAGTCAAAAAAAGAAAAAAACCGGCTAAGCGACTTCATGGATTGCGGCTCGCAGCTCAGCGTGACTTGCGATTCGCGAAGGGATGGCTCAGCTTGGCGGCTTCATATATGGGTGTCTCGACAAGGATAGATTGTGACTCGCGACTGGATAGCTTCGCGGCTCGCAGTTCTAGGGCGACGACTCGAGAAAAAAAGGAGAGAGAGTTTATCTTTTCTTTATCTTCGTGCAAGGCGGTTTGTGTTGGCATGCATGGGATTTGGGGTCCTATTTATAGAGATCCTGCCAAGTTCCATGAAAAATTAGGAAATCTAAATCAAATAAAGTTTTGATTTAGAATATTAGATTTTTATTGGATTTCCTAATTTGATTTTATCCTAATTTCAAAGTAAATTAAAAAAATCAAATTAAGACCCTATTTAATTTAATTTTATTAGATTTTGTACTCAAATTTAACTTCAGGAAAGATTCGAGACATACTCAAATTTTATCCAAAATCAAATTTAAATTGTGTATAAAATCTCAAATTAAAATTTGATCATATTCCAAATTTTATTCAAAATCGAATGTTCAACTTCGAGAATAAATTGTGGATAAAGTCTCGAATTAAAAATTGGGCATATTCCAAATTTTATCCCCAAATCCAAATCATCCAAATTTAGCCTCCTATCCCAAAACTAAATTAAATTAGGGATAAAGTCTCAAATTCATCCCGAATTAAAATTTAGTCATATTCCAAATTTTATCCAAAAGTAAAAAAGACGGACATTTTTTAGGCCTCAAATTGATGTAAAAGTTAAATTTGGGCATCTTCCATAGTTTATTTCAAATTCATCCAAATTTAGGTTTTTGCTTCCAAATTAAATTGTGGGTAAGATCTAAAATTCCTTTCAAATTAAAATTTGGCTACGTCCCAAATTTTAATCAAATTTAGGTTTTATCTTCAATCCAAATCAAATTGGAGGTAAAATCTCAAATTAAAATTCCAAATTTTATCCAAATGCTAGTTAAACTTATATCCAAATTCATAGGTTGGCTAGAACATAAAGTTTAAATCAAGAGCAAATAACTCATATTTTTTATTCCAACTTCATATTTTTTGAGATTCCTACCCACATATGTGCATAAATCTCGAAAGGGACATTTGCTGCAGAAATTTTGGACCAATCACAAATTGCCACATCATTCGCTAAATTGATGACGAAATTCCAAAATGATTGAATTTGGAACCAATTAAAAGTTGACATGTGTCCCCAAATTGGAGTTGGAGATATAAATTGAAGAATTCCTATGATGCCACACATTTTCATCACAAACGTTGGATTGAGTAAAATTAATTTGATCCAATTTGATATTATGATTTGGGTTAAAGTCCACTCGAGCTAAAAATGGGTTTAACTTAGCATAAATGCCAAAGTAGATCACAATCCAACTAATTTGGCCCAAAGGTCAGACCCATGAATCAACCAAGTCCGAGCACACGAAACCCACTAGAGAACTCTATAAATAAAGGAGCTCTCTTCATTTTGTGAGGGTCTACAAGAACATCACATACTCCGCTTCTTTAAGTCAAGCGTATGCATTCAACTGAAAGAGAATCGAATGATGAAGTACTAGAGATCGAACCATATCGCATCAAATCAATATCAACATCAACTCAAGTTCAACTTCACGAAACAAGTTTCTCCAAAAATCTCGTATAAACAGATACACTTACAAAAGTTTAATCTTTAAATTGATATAATTATTAGTTCATGGTTTAAATTGATACAATTTTTAGAATTATTTTGTATAAATTGATATTTTACCTAAGAAGGTAGTAATTCAATTTTTTAAGTTTGCATGAGATTTTTAAAAATATGAATATAATAATAATCTAGCTTCCCTTTTGGAGATGTATACTCTATTAGGTTTATAAATAATAATAATATTTCAACCTTTAAATATTAATATTAATCATATGTCTATTACTATGAGACATTTAGGATTGAAGGGTCTATAATATGCTAAGTTTAAAAAATCAAATTGGACATATATACATACATACATGCCATACATACATACGTGAAAAGTGTGTATATATATATAATAATATATGATTTGCGAGGTTGAAATGCATTGGGTCTATAATGGGTTATAATCTTAAGTTCATGTTTAGATTGAAGGTTTTGGATTCGGTTTGTAATCATTTTATATTCTCTTCAACCATTTTCAACCAAACCCTTATTTCTAATATTTTCAAACATCAGATCTCATTCCAACACTAATTTTAACATTTTACGTAGTTCTGATTATATTCCAACCTCTCAAACATATCCTTAATTAGAATTCAAATTAAGTTAATGAAACCTTTTAATATGAAAATAGTGCCTTTATAAAATTTCGGTATAATTCTGTTCTACACGAAAAAAGTACGTGGGATTATTAAAAGTTATAAATATTGAAAGTTCAAATTTACGCATATTTAGATGAAATATATGAATATTTATATAAAATATTTAAATTCAATATTAAGTAATTTTACTTCAAAACTAAGTCAATAGATTTCGTTATTAATACTCTTATTTAAATTGGGGCAGTTAATATGTATTTATGAACAATATTTAAGATATCGATTAATTAATTTTTAATATCTGTCCAACATTTCAACTTAAATGATAAATAATGTTTACCAATAGTCAAAATCACCATCTTAGTTCACTAGTGGCCCAATAGTATTATGAAAATGTATAAAGCCAAGGCCACCACTGGTCCAGTACTGTATATTATAAAGTGGGCTTTCTAGACAAATGACCAATCCTTTTTATATATACACACTTTTCTTTTAAAAAAAACTCACATACATACATACATACATACATACATATATACATACATACATATATATATATATATATATATATATATAAACATACTGTGTGTATATTTATAATTATCACACACATATATACTTTAAATTGAAGACTTGAATATGTTGTTGTAATATTTACTTTCTTTTTAACTTTAAAAAATTATGAAAACTAAACATTTTAATTATATTTTTTACCTATTGAATATTAAATATTATTTTTTTAATAAAATATTTCATAATAAAATGACCCATTTAATATAAGAAATTTAAAATTTTTATTTGATTGATAATGAATTAAAACAAATGGTTAAAAAAATAGTTTATAAAAAAACAAATGAAAATTTTTCTCCACGGGAAACTCCATGGAGAATCTCCATTCCAATCCCCGCGAGAGATTTTGCAGGGATGAAAATTAAAATAGGGGATGGAAATTGGAAATCTTCTCCATCTCTGCCTCATAGAGATCTCTACCAATGAATATGTTTTTGTGACTCGTAGAGATCTTTACTAATGAATATGTTTTTTTACACAAATATATCAGGGCTTTTATATTTTAGCCCTCGTTATATTTAAATGTGAGAAAATATAGAAAAATTCATAAAAGAAAGGTGTTAAGTTCTTTTTTTTTCAATTTTATTTATTTATTTTTTTTTATGGTGAAATCTTTTAAGGAAAAATGATTTTATTTTAGCCATTTCTAGGGTTTAATTTCATAAAAGTTTTGTTAAAAAATGGGACTTTTAGACATATTAATCTGTTTTAATCAACACATATACACATACATACATATAGTGAAAATAACTATATATGATATACATTGTGATATATTCATATACATGAGTATATCTTATATTTTTTAATGCTAATATTGTAGCATAAGAGAATACATATATATTTATATAAATCGTGGTATATACTTACTAACATAATCTTCTATAAATTAACATGCAACTACATATAGACTAAAATAATCATCTGTAGTATAAATTATGGTATATATATGTGAAAATATATCATATATATAAACTATGGTATATACATGCATCTAGAAATTAATTTGCAACTCTATATACAATAAAAATAATTATATATAATGTAAACTACGATACATATATGTGAAAAATATCATACATCTTCCTTAACTAGTATTTTGGTATATATTAATTCATATATTTTTCATTATACATAAACGGTAATAGATACCATACGTAAGAGACTTGAACGATAGTGATCATGAAACTGCGTTGCTAACAATTTTGTAGAAAATCAAAATGATTTAGAAGTAGAAAATATACCCATCGAATTGAACTCAAAAAATATAATTTGATTGAACGTTAATGATTATTGTTTTGAACTTAGATGGAATAAGTATTGTGGCCTTTATGTAAGAATATTAAAATGAAAAATGGTGGACTGAAAAGAATTGAGAGTTGAGAAAAAAAAAAAATGCTTGAAAAAACAAATTATGGTAAGGAATGATGAAAATGGCAAACCGAAAAAACCTGATAGAAGAAATCAAAATGCAGAAATAAAAACAGAAAAAATAGAAAAACTACTTTGAAGCTAAAATACTTAGAGAAAACAACAAAATTTGAAATACCAAAATGGAAATTATGACTTCCTAAAATCACGTAAAAGCCTAACAAAAAAAAATGTATGGGAAATAAAATATGTATAAATTGTAGAGAGATAAACAACGATAAGGTTAAAATTGTTAAAAGTTAAGTTGATTTGCTCTCCATTTCTTGTGTATCTTTTTTACATACAATGATTGTATTATTAGCCAATCTAAAAATAAAAACAAAATTTTAAAAGTTATTTTTTTTAGTTTTCAAATTTTGGCTTGATTTTTTAAATCATTGGTAAAGTAGATAAGAGAAAGAAATTTGGAGTGGGGAGTAGTGTCTATATGTTTAATTTTCAAAAATAAAAATAAAAAAACAAATGATTAACAAACGGAGTCAAAATAATTCAAAATGTTTTGGACATTTTTTAAATATTAGAGGTAGAATGAACTATTTGACTAAATATTTCTTATAAAGTTGTATTAGGGGAAAAAAAAAAAGAACCATTATGGTCCACTAGTGTTAAGCACATAATTACATGAAAGATATGGTAAATGAAACCTTCATAATTTCTATCCTCCAAAATAAAAGCATAATTGAACTCGTTAAGATATATATACCATGGTCGAATGGTTGAAAATTTAAATCCTCAAACTTTAAACTTAGAAAATAAACCTCTTTTTATCAATTTGTTGTGTAATAAGGAGTTTTGTGGTTGACTTTTTGGAATAGTAAAAAATAATTTTGTGTCCAAATTTGTATTGAGTTTGATTAAACAATGGAAAGCAATTTTGGAAATTTTAACTAGGATTGCATTTTAGAAAAAAAAATGTTTAATTTGGGAAAATTTGGGAGTGCTCTCTTTCCTTTTAATCGAATCATTTTTTATAGTACTTTATTTTCATAAAAAAATTGTTGTTTGGTTCAAAAAATTGACGGTATTTTCTTGAGATCAAAGAAAATAAGTATTTTAATGACTAATATTTACCTATAATGTAAATATTATAGGTATTGAACTGATAATGAAAAGTTAAGGGAAAAAAATGTATCCTAGATTCCTAGGAGCTAAGACATTAAAATGAAGGTTTGGCAAGGAAAAAAAAATTGGAAAAACACCTACTAATTGCTTTATTATTTTTTTTCTTTAAAAAAAAAAACAGAGAAATAAACTTATAAGCTTTTTTTTTTTTTTTGAAACCTTCCAACTTGTAACGAAAACATGATCAACATTAAGTAATTTTAAAAGAGTTAAATCATTTTTATCATTTTCGAAACCACTCTAAAACATGTCTAATCCTATGAAAACTACATATTAAATTGAATTGAAATGCATAAATGCATGTTTTATATTGACTTTCAACACGATAAAAATGATATTATTGATTTCAAAATCACTTCCAAACATTTCATTGATTAAAAAAGACTCTATATATATAATCTTTTGTTTAAAATATACTCCTATGTTTTTATATTTTTAATTGTTGCAACATTACTTCT
>NW_028326751.1:0-50587 GCF_027475165.1 Benincasa hispida
GGACTGATTTAGGTTATTGTGGTATGTTCATGATATATGTGACCAGGTTTTCAATCTTTAAAAATGTGTTTGTACAGTTATATAAATTGCGATAAAATAAAGTAAAGCGGTAAAGATGCAATAATAAAATGAAATACAATAAACCTAAGCTAGATGATATAAGATACAAGCTTCATGTATAAGATGTTAAGGTCAAGGCTGGCTATGAAAGTTGTGCAAAGACGTGGAATGCATCGATAAGTCTTATGAACAGAATAGAAAGAGAAAGACAAATAATATAAAGAACGTAAGTTCTCAATTGCGTTGAAGCTACAAATGCTGTTCTACTCTTCTCTTGGCGTACACCTTTCAGTGATCGGCCGCGCTCCCACATGTCTGTGGTAAAACAGAGACTAACGTAATGAACGCAAGGTTGCTTCCATGTCTGGAAGTTCTACTCGCTTTAATTAATGCATTCTTCTGACCTTCTCTCGATAGATCAAAATGGTATCTTCACTTCTACTCTCACAGGTGAAGATGTCGTCTAGCATGCCTTAGCTAAACACATTTTATATCTGTGTATAACACAGATTAAGTATTTAATTCATATTGCTTATCAAGGAATTAAGAAGAAATCATGAAGAAAGTGATTGATGGGTGAACGAAAATAGACAGAAAATGATAAATGAAAGCTATCGAAACATTTAATACGTCTATTAAGCGTTTGATACATGGTGTGTGAATGAAAAGATAAAGGAAACATGAAATACAACAATGAAAGAGATAGAACAGATACAAACAAGTGCCACTATCTTGCCACTGATTCGATGGAGATTTGCTTGCCAGATAGGATGGATTTGATGGTAGGAAGAGCTTCCCTCTCAGGCTTACTCCACTAGTAGTAGGGATTTTTGCACAGAGCTTTCAATCGGGTGGTTGGCAGGTTAAATTTGAGATTCACCTATCGGCCTTATCTCGTCTTCTTCTCGGATTTCTTCACTCAAGCACTCAGCTCAGCCTTTTCTCTCAACAGTTTTGCAGCATTTACCCCGTATCCCGTAGCATACTTTTTCTCTGAAATCAATGGGGTATTTATAGGTGCAGGTCTTTGACTCCAGCCTTGTGGTCCCCACCTGATTGTCATGGTAATTCCAAAGATGGAGGGATATTATTCCTTTTGTTATGCAATCAGACCGTCAATTCTACACAATCGTTAGTTGTACACGTGTCTCAATCCACCGCTTTTGCATTGCTCAGCTACATCTTTCGATCATGGATTCGAATGCGGTGTTGTTTTTATTACCACATGCAGTTGAAACACAGCTCTGGATCGACTATCGCATTGCGCCGTCATGACATTCAATACTAAGATTTAGCGTCTGAAACATGGTGTCATGATAGACTAAGAAGATGAATACAATTGATGATAAATAGATAGAAACAAATATAGAAGAGAGCCAACGACTTGACACAAATCTAGACGGTGGATTTGCTTACTGGTGTATGGAATGGATGAAGAGAAGAGTTTCCCTCTCAGGCTTGCTCGTCCGATAGAAGTGACCTTGGTACAGAGCTTCAACGGTGAGGATTGAAAGGATTTTTCCTGAGACTCACCTCTCGACCTTGTCTCTTAAATTTTCCCGGATCTTCTCCGATCAGGCTCTTCAGACCAGTCTCTCTCTCAATATACAAATATCAAAATATGCCCGTATCAAGTATATCTTCTTAGTGGAATGGCCGGAGTTATTTATAGGCTCAGCTTTGATTCTCTTACTTGTGGACCTCACTGTATTATTATGGCAGCTCCAAAAATGGTGGAGTGAATATTCCTTCTATTATGCAATCAATCCCTTCAAAAATGCACAACGGTCAGCTGTACACGCATCAGAATCCTCCGCAATTACGTTGCTCTTTACATATTTGATCGTGTGCCTGCATGCGTTGTTGTTTTTTATTACCACATGTGGTTGAGATTGTGGTAATCACTTAGCTCTTGATCGATTGTCGCATGCATCTTCATTGCATTGATCGTCTATTCATTTCTGAATGATTGGCGTAATACGATGTAGATACGTTGTTCTTTTTATCTTGAGCCATGAATGCATGCGGTGACTTGATTTCCTGCAAAACAGACTTGAAATATTCTCTTCTACCATCACAATGGTGTCAGTGGGTGTATTGACGACAATTTATAATTCTTGAATTTCTTAGCTAATTTCTCAACAATTGACTCAACTTTCCTTTCTTTTGGCTGCAATATCTAAATAAAGCAATATAAATAACTTGTATTTCTACAAGTTATCACCTACTTGCATCATCATCTCACCAGCCTCCAGCTGTCGCCAGGATCTAATCCTTTGAAAAGAAGAACAAACATGATTAGTGGCATCCGAATCAATTATCCAGGCAAAATCATCATTCTCCACTAAACAAGTTGCAAGTACAAGTAAATCATATTTACCTTTATTTGCCTTGGCCTTACCTTGGCAGCCTTCCTTTCCTTCAGCCAGCGAGGACAATTCCTCTTCAAGTGTCCATCTTGGTTGCAATGGAAACACTTTCCCTTTTCAACCGGTGGTGGACGCCTTCTTGGGGCGATAGGCGGCAGGTTAGCAGGTGCATTCCCTTTTCCCTTACCACCCTTCTTCTTCTTCCCCTTTGCATAGTTAGAAGTGGAAGGTGCAGAATTTGTTTCTGAGGTCGAACCTCTATGGAACGTCCTAGAATATGAAGCAACATTTGCCTCACTTTTCTTCCTCTCCTTACTTTTCAGTAAAGATTGATAGGTCTGCAACTCGTTGAGGAGAGTTGTAAGGTTATATCTCACTTTGTTAAGAATCACATTACTAACAAAGTGCATAAAGCTCTCTGTCAAAGAATGCAGGATTATGCTAACCTGGCTACCCTCAGCGATGGTAAACCCATTCAACTCTGCCACATTGAAGTAGACCATCATGTTAAGCACATGTACACGAACAGAGGTGCCTTCTTCCATTTACGAGTTGTATATGTACTTAAAAGCCTCATGTATAAGTTGTTCAGACGATTGTCTAAACATCCCCTGTAGGGACTCCATGATCTCATGCGCTGAGACCATGGGCTCATGTTTCTTAGCCAAGACTTCAGAAAGACTTGCCAAGATGTAGACTCGGGCCTTTTCATTCGCCCATGTCCATAACTCGTATGCCTCCCGAATATTTCGAGTGACATTTGGAGCTGGAATAGAAGGACAGACCTCCGTAAGGGCAAACATAAGATCCTCGATGATAAGAATCATCATGATCATGTGATTCCATGTCGAAAAGTTATCGCTAGTTAATTTTTCGATGCTAAGCAAAGCTACCATGGTTGTGGCCATTTTGAAAACTTGTTTCTGAAAATACGAACAAAAATTTATTAGATTTTGCTAAACCACGTTTAACCAATTTACATTTGCAAAGCTACAACAAATTGAGTCTCGTCGTTTTGTAAAGATACACATTGTTTGATGAATAAAATAATTGTGTATTTAATTCTGGCATTTACTCATATCCAATAAACAAAGCTCCTTGGTTATCTTATGTGAACTTAAGCATGTATATATGTATGAGGTTGTTTCCGCTGTTTCTGTAGGCAGGCGAAGTTATTTGTTTACAAGAAATGTTATCTGTTACTGGATAATGTTTTTGTACTTCCTCATATTAAGAGAAACTTAATCTCAGTTCATTGTCTCATTGAACAAAGCTATACCATCTTCTTTTCTAAGAATAAAATGTTTATTTTCAAGAATGGAATGGAGATTGGTTATGGTTCAATGGAAAATAACTTATAAGTACTAAGGTCGTTAATCATCAAAGCCTTGTTTAACACTGAAATGTTCAGTATAGAAACAACAGCTAAAAGACCAAAAGTTTCTCTTAAGGAAAATGCCCATCTTTGGCATCTAAGGTTAGGACACATCAACCTCAATAGGATTGAGAAGTTGGTGAAAAGTGGACTCCTAAAGAGTTTAGAAGAAAACTCCTTGTCGGTATTTGAATCATGCCTAGAAGGCAAGATGACCAAACGACCTTTTACTGGAAAAGGTTATAGAGCCAAGGAAGCTTTAGAGCTTATACATTCAGACCTATATGGTTCAATGAATGTTAGAGCTCGGGGTGGTTATGAAGACTTCATCTCTTTCATAGATGATTATTCAAGGTTCAGGTATCTTTTTCTAATGCAACGTAAGTCTGAAGCCCTTAACAAGTTCAAGGAGTACATAGCTGAAGTTGAAAACTTGTTAGGTAAGACGATAAAAACACTACGATCTCATCGTGGTGGAGAGTATATGGACCTCCAATTCCAGAACTATATGATAGAATATGGGATTAAATCCCAACTCTCGGCCCCTGGTACACCTCAGTAGAATGGTGTATCTGAAAGGAGAAACAGAACATTATTGGACATGGTTCGGTCTATGATGAGTTATGCTCATTTTCTAGACTCATTTTGGGGTTTTGCAATGGATACTACATCTTATATCCTGAACAACATTCCCTCAAAAATTGTTTTTGAAACACCTTTTGATTTATGGAGAGGTCGTAAAGGTAGTTTACGCCATTTCGGGATTTGGGGTTGTCCGGCACATGTGCTACTGACTAACCCAAAGAAGTTAGAATCGCGTTCGAAGGTTTGCCTCTTTGTAGGCTATCCCAAGGAAACGAGAGGTGGATACTTCTATGATCCGAGTAAGAACAAAGTGTTTGTTTTTATAAATGCTATCTTCTTGGAAGAATACCACATAAGGGATCATAAGCCACGGAGTAAGTTCGTTTTGCGTGAGATCTCTAGTGAGACTGAGATTGCTGAGGGTTCAACAAGAGTTTTTAAACAGCCCGACAAATCAACATGAGTTGATGAGGTCAAAATGTCTAGTCAACCAGCTCAAGAGTTGAGACTACCTCAACGTAGTGGGAGGGTTATGAACCCACCGGATCACTACATGTGTTTGATTGAAGCCCAAAACGTCATTTCGAATGATGGGGTCGAGGATCCGTTGTCTTTTAAGAAAGCAATGGAGGATATTGACAAAGATGAATGGGTTAATGCCATGAACCAGGAAATGGAGTCTATGTACTTCAATAACGTCTGGGAGCTTGTTGATCCACCTGATGGGGTAAGACCTATTGGGTGTAAGTGGATCTTTAAGCGAAAGAGAGGTGTAGATTGAAAGGTGCAAACCTTTAAGGCTAAACTCATGGCAAAGGGTTATACCCAGGTTGAGGGAGTTGACTATGAGGAAACTTTCTCTCCTGTTGTCATGCTGAAATCTATCAGGATTCTCCTGTTCATAGCCACATTTTATGATTATGAAATATGGCAAATGGACGTCAAGACTGCCTTTCTTAATGGTAATCTTGAGGATACCATCTATATGACTCAATAAGAGGGGTTCATAGTTCCAGATCAAGAGCAAAGAGTTTGCAAGCTTAATAGGTCTATTTATGGGTTGAAACAAACATCTAGATCTTGGAACATCATATTTGACACTGCGGTCAAGTTGTTTAGGTTTGATCAGAACGTAAATGAGCCCTGTGTTTACAAGAAGATCATCAACAGCTCGGTAGCTTTCTTGGTACTGTATGTGGATGATATCCTACTCATTAGGAATGATGTAGGGTATCTGACTGACATTAAGAAATGGCTAGTTACCCAGTTCAAAATGAAAGATTCGGATGTGGCAGAGTACGTTCTAGGGATCCAAATCATTCGGGATTGCAAGAACAAATGGTTAGCCATGTCTCAGGCATCGTACATTGATCAAATGTTGATCAGGTACAGGATGTAGGATTCCAAGAATGGTTTATTACTCTTCAGGCATGGAATCATTTTGTCTAAGGATCAATGTCCAAGACACCTCAAGAGGTTGAGAAGATAAGACAGATTCCCTATGCTTCCACTGTAGAAAGCTTGATGTATGCAATGTTATGTACCAGACCCGACATTTGTTATGAAATAGGGATTGTCAGTCGATATCAGTCCAATCTAGGATTTGATCACTGGATGGCGGTCAAGACAATCCTCAAGTATCTTCAAAGAACGAGGGACTACATGCTTGTGTATGGAGATAAGGATCTGATCCTTATAGGATACACAGACTCTGACTTTCAGACCGATAGACATTCTCGCAAATCGACATTGGGGTCAGTGTTTACTCTGAATGGAGGGGATGTAGTATGGTGAAGTATCAAGCAAGGATGCATCATAGACTCCACTATGGAAGTCGAATACGTAGTCGCTTGTGAAGCAGCTAAGAAGGCTGTTTGAATGAGGAAATTCTTTTTCAGATTTGGAAGTTGTTCCAAATATGGATTTGCCTATCACTCTCTATTGTGATAACAGCGGGGCTGTGGAAAATTCGAAGGAGCCTCGATGTCATCACCGGGGTAAGAACATGAACGAAAATATCACCTAATCAGGGAGATTGTTCATCACGGTGATGTGATAGTCACGAAGATCGCATTAGAGCACAACATTGTTGATCCCTTTACAAAGGCCCTCACGGCTAAAGCGTGCGAGGGTCACCTAGAGAGTCTGGGTCCGCGGGACATGCGGCATCTTGTCTAAGGCAAGTGGGAAATGATACTGAGGTATGCCCTAGTTTATTGTATATTGTACATTTTTATATTGTATTGTACATTAGTCTCTCGAGTCATTAGGACAAGTGGGAGATTGTTGGGATTGGTGTCCTAATTCTCCCGAAGTCTCGTTGTTTTGTAAAGATACACATTGTTTGATGAATAAAATAACTGTTATTTAATTCTGGCATTTACTCATATCTAATAAACAAAGCTCCTTGGTTATCTTATGTGAACTTAAGCATATACATGTGATATACAAGTGGATCATACCTTAAGTGATAACCTAAATAGGTCTGTAGTATAAGGATTAAGGTGGGATACTTGATCCTAGTGGCACTACGGATATGGCCCGCTTTGTAGAGGTTTGCAAGTGTTGTGAACTACTACAGATGGTTGATTCTGACCATTCATGTGAAGACATGCAAGTGGGGGTGTCCCATACAAAGAGTTTGTATAAGACCGAACCACGAGATGACTAGACTCTATATATAATGTCGTTGATACTAGAGACTTACATCTCACCTAAATGACCATAGGTGACACGACCTCAATCTTGAGTATTTTGGGAACTCCTACCTTTGAGGGCGATCCTTTGATTAGTATGGGTGAGAGGGGCCAGATTGTCAACTCAACATGCCTAGCTTTTTGGGGACTTGTCTGATCGGGGAGCTGGGAACTCAATCCATAAGATGGAATTCACTCTTGTCCTAAAGCAGGGATAAGTAGAGAGATTGCTCCCTTAAGGGCTGATTTCAGGGATTGAACATAGTGGCCACAGTTTCTCTTTGGAAGAGAGGACTCGGTCATGGTAGGATTATGACTTATGTTCATTAAAGGGATCAGTAGTACTTAAGAAGTTAAATGTAACTATAGGGTATAACAGTTATTGACCCAGCGGTACTTACAAGCGATCTGTGAAGGGTTATCGCACTTCTGATTGGTTAAGATGGACACATAATATATCTGTGGTAAGGAGAGTTCAGCTGTTGGTCTTTAGTGGACTGCCTGACAGTTAACGGATGGTAGATCCCGTGACTAAAAAGATTAGTCAGGTATTCACGTACCGTTGAAGCTTCGAGCTACAGGTCCATAAGGTCCCTTTGGTAGCTCAATGGATTCAGTGGAGGATCAGTTCTTGGTGTTGATTTGAATTGTTCAAATTGACAAGAGGGCTATTCACAAACCGGTGGGCACCCAATGCAACAACGCCCAACCAAGCATCCACCATCGTCCATGTTATACATCCTCAACGCCAGCCACACCTACGAGATGCCCAGGAGTAAAACGCCCCGCCTATGCACTCAACGTTGCCCATGCTCGATGCCCAGTGCTAGACGTCAGTGGCTACACCTAACCTCACGCCCACTTACCACACACCAAATGCAAGGTTTGCCACCCACTTACCTAGCTTGTGTGCATCCCGGTGCCTATACCCTACCCATCTGTGCAACCAACTACCCATCAATCTACATAAGGGTTGTGTCTAAGTTATTTGGCGTTTTCGTGAGTTATTTTGAGTCCAACCAAGCCTTCGTGGATTTTTAAGCTATAAAGTAATTAAATATGGACTGCAAGGAAAATTTAAGGGCTAAATGGAAACTAAGGGAGATATGAATAAGTGTATGAAATGTTTAGAAGCTATTAAGTTTAAGAGGTTGTTTAGAGGTTAATCAGGGGTATATATCCCATTTTTCAGGCCAAACGGAGATCAAAGTGGTCTACAAACCCTTAGGAGCCAATCAGTGATTGTGAGTAACAAATATTTTCAAATTAAATTCCCTTAATGCTTTCAAAGCATGGTTTTCTCTGAAATAGGTTGTTTATCTTGAAGTCATGTTGCGAATGATTTTTATCATAAGTTTTATGATTTATTTTCCCCAAAAGTTATGTCTAAGCATGATTATATAACTTGAGCTTTTCTAGCATGATTCTTAACATTATGTTTCTAAAGAAAGATATTTGCTCTTCATGCTTATGTATCTATGGATTGTTTACAAACCTTGATGTTTAAAGTATAGTTTACAAACCATTGTGTTATGTACCCTAATTTAGAGACTTCCGATATCCAAGGAGATGAAGGTATTCGAGAAGTCCAGTAAACAAGTATAATAGGTCTTTGGGACCCACCTTGGCACACATATAGATTTTGGGCCATGTGTAGGGTGCTTAGACTTTTGGGTGCATTACGTACACGTATGAGAGTTATCGATGTTGATTGTATTGAGTTTATTCTATGCTAGGTACAAATATCAATGTTCAGTATTGAGCTTGCTCTACCTCAAGTAAGGTTTATAGGTACCAATTTTATGAAAATTTATGAACAATGAGATTTTAAGTATGATATACTATATTTCAAGGTTTTTTGATATTTCTGGTTTGCGGTATGAAAATAAATTCCTATGCTTTCAAGTTTGCTAAGGTTGTTGAATCTTAGGCATGATTTATAAACTATGAGTTCTCAAAATATATTATTGATTCGAAGTTGACTATTTTTGCCTTCAAGCATGTTTGTTTATAGCACGTCACTCACTGAGCTTTCTAGCTCACACTTTCAAAATGTTTTCTCTCCCCATGTAGCGATCGAATTCTTGGTGCCTAACCTATAGATGACATGCAGAAATGCATGTCATCTTAGTCCTTTTACTTAGAATTATGAAGGTTGTTAGGTAGAAATTGCGTCGGTCGTGCTAGGAATTCATGAGAAAAAAAAAGTTTGCGTCGATCAGCATGTCAAATCTCAACTAACCCATTACTTTGCATTAATTATGGTTCAATGTTCTATTTTTGTAGCCAATGCAGGAAATGAACGCAAACGCGAAAATCGGACCATCGCATAGATGACCGCATGCAGAGAAACACTCCATCGCAAGGTAAACGCATCGATCAACGCATGGATGTTGCGGTAATCAGACGTATGCATCCATCGCATGGGAGTTACGCTCGTCAAGCGATTGCAGTCATCATGTAGAGTTGTGGTGTTAAGAAAATGCGGTCATTGAATGATTGCGGCTACGCGACAACACATTCTAATGGGATCAACAAAAGGTAGGTGGAATGAACGCATCAACACATCTACCTCGAGAAAGTCCAAAGCTGATGTTGACATTTCACCTACCACACCGTTAGTAGCAGAGGTTCAAAAAGGATGAACGCGTCAAACGTCAGACTCAAAGCAGCCCAATTAATGCTGTCGGCGACCCAAGCTCCATAAATAGAGGCCGATGAGCTGAAATTCAATCATCCAAAAATTATCCCTCAACCGAGGATTTTCCCCGCAATCCAGACAAATGTGTGAGAAGATGGCTGAGAGTTCTTCACCTCCTTCATCCATTTCGAGTGACGATTGGAGCCTTCGATCGGAGTTAGATCTCAAGAGATTCAGCTCCTCCATCTATCCATGGCACCACCGGCAGCCTTGACGCATATCTGTTGGAAGAAAATCTTTGCTTCCAGCCGGTCATTTCTTTTTCCTTTCTTTTCCCTACATTGTATTGTATGACATTTTGGAATTAAGGAATTAATACAATCTGTTTTCAACGCATTTCTCTGTTCCTTCGACTCCATCTCCATCTTCTTTGCTTAGCATCTTTACTTTCATTGTAGCACTTAGTGGCATTAGTTGGGTATTGCATACTTAGTCATGTGGATTAGGAATATGAAGCATGTAGCAATCCATCGAGAGGTGTGCATTGTGCGAGTGTGTGAGTAACCTTATTTGCTTAGTGTGAAGCTGCTACAATGCCTGTCTATAGGCTAACACATTGCTTGTCAATGAATGAAGTCAGCAACAATCAACTGCCCGGGAGGGTAAGTGATTGGACGCATTAAGCAAGGTATACGTTTTTCACTAGGGATAGTAACAATCTTGCGTCGACCAAGTTCATGTGTTTGTCTTGTCTTATGTATGCCCAACACCCCTTTAGAGCTACTCGAGAGAGAATCTAAAGAAAGAACTTAATGACTCGAGGGAGCTAGGTTAGAATCTAGACTCGAGAGAGCGAGATTAGATCGGCATAAACAAGAGATAGGGACTTAGAGATAAGCTCTATTTGTCAACACTGCATTGCATGCACCCTAGAAATAGGAATGATGATATGTGGTCGCCTTGTTTGTGTATCATCGCATAGACAAGAATTAGAGGCTTATGTATAGGCCCTATAGACACCTTTGCACATACATCGCATGCGTTCTAGCATTAGAAGCCGTAGCATTCGCACCGAGAGGTGGTTTATTATTGTATGAGTGTTGCATGATCGCATTAGTTTACGTTGACTAGGGTTGCCTTGCGATCACTCTTAAGGGTTGCAATGAAAACATCTCCTCATTTTATCTACCATCTTCTCATTTTATCTACTTTCCCATATATTTATTTCATGTCAAGGTTTGTTGCATCTCTACCTTTCATTCATATTCTCATTGCGTTGTCTGTTAGATAAGAATAGGAGTAGGATTAACGTAACAATATCCCCTCCATTCTTTTACTCAACCGTCGCATGCACAATCACTGCAAACATATAGTTACAAGTCCCTGTGTTCGACCTCGGATTACCCGAGAAACTTGCATTCATGTTATACTTGGTGTGAATGCAAGAAAACTTGTGGCAAGACGCATGGTCATCGCATACATTCGTTAACGCAATTTTTATTCCAACGCATGACCATCAACGCATGCCCATCAATGCATATTTTAGGAACATGCAACACATAATGCGTCCAAGGGAAGTTGGTTGTCGAGTAAAATTGACTTCCAATTTTCGTGCATCACCTACTACAGTCAGACTACCATGTTCTCAGAGCATCATATAGTTTAAAGTCCACTTAGGTTTTGATTATGTTCTTTGTCTTGTCTCATTGTTGTTTAACATACTAGCAAGGACTGAGAGGGACTTTCTAGTTATGTTCATAATTGTAAATATTAATATACGTTAGGCCTAAGCATGTGTTATATGGAGTTTCTAGTTGCCCTGAAGGCTAAGCTATGAGATGGTTGCTTGTATATATATATTGTTGCTTATCAGGTTAAGAAGGAGAACATGTTAAACAGGTTACAGGTGGACAGTAGATTTCATAAGAGGGTTGACATTTGTTGTCTTCACATCCCTTTCTGGGTTAAGAGGGGTTGTGACACGATTCAATTGCAATTTAAATAAATTATGCTCACAAACATACACAATGTTAAAATCTATAGAAAACATAAAAATTTTCATTCTATTTTCCCAAACATTATAATTTCTATTATCATCAAAGAATGGGGACCTACTGATCGAAAAAACAACATGCACAGCAGAAATGGGAATCGATTTTACTCTAATTGCCCAAATTAAACATGCAACCCAAGTGAATTAATTAGGGTTATTTTGAAATAATACCTTTAGAGCTCCCGAAATCGTCTATCTCCACTCGAACACGAACCGGACAACCACTAGAGCTGACCTACTATCCTTTGGACTCAGAACCGGGTTGTAGGACTCGATGGATGAAGAACTCAAGAGAGAGAAAAGATGGAAATAGAAGAAGGGATTTTGGAATAGGTTTGGGTTTTTCTTTTTAGCCCAATTTTAGAAAAATATTTTGGCAAAAAGTCCAAAAATCTTTATTCCAAAAACACAAGCCCATATTTATAGAAAAGGGTCATGCAAAATTGCATGTAAAAAACTTCACAAACTCCCAACACCTAGAATCCACTATCTAAGTGGGCTTAATGTCTCCACTATAAGCCAACACCTAACCCACTATTTTGTTAGTGGAATTATCCAACAAAAGTCTGAATTTTCCCACTAACTTTAGTCAAAGGGCAACATAGTCATTTGGTCAAAGTCAAACTTTGACCAAAAAGTCAACATTTTGACTTTTTATGATTTTTTTCGTGTTGACTAATTTTGACCTCCCGAGCATGAATCCGCATTCATTTTCTCAAAATTCAAATCACATTTGAATATAAGGTCGGTCAAAGTTTGACTTTTCAAAGTCAAAAGTCAACTCTTTGACTGTTTACATCTTTGACCATTTCTATTATTTTCGAGCTTTCGAATATGAACATATTCATATTCTTGATATTTAAATCACATTTAAATATTAAAGCTATATCTCTAAACTAAAAAATCGACCACTATATCACATATACTTGTCGATTTCTCTCTCTTCACCTAATTCGAACAATTCGAATTATTCTATCATATTGTTCTAAGTCTATTCCATATGAACTAGTAGGGGAACCTAATGGACCTATAGATCATGGGCTCCAATGATCCAGGATTAGCTGATTAAACTCTTTAGACGGAGCTAATCAACATTCGTTAACTAACGGGTCATTCTACTATAGTCCGTAGTTACACTCCCCTCACCATAGATATATTTGTGTCCATTTGATATAACCATGATTAGTAAGCTAATCCTTCACAAGTTGTTCGTAATCTCGGTTGGGTCATAAAAACCGTTTTACCCCTGAGACTACATCTTATTCCTTAAGTTCCACTGATCCTCTAATGAATAATTGGTTTAAGGTCGACCTATAAACCGAAACCCTCTCGGGCCAATGAGAGGGTGGAGCCCCTTGTTCAAGATCTGGATTCAGTACTAAAGGGAATAACCTATCTACTATCCCTATAATTGGTAGGAGTGAATTCCGTCTTACACCCTATGTTCCCAACTATCCACCTGATCTTACCCCTAAAATGGGAGGCTTATTGGACCAGCGATAATGAGCTGCCCTCACCTATGCAGATCTAAGGATAATTCCAAGTGAACAGGAGTTCATAGTTAGCTCAGGATTAAGATTAAGTTACCTAGGCCATCAATTAATGAAATAGTCAGTTTTATACATTAAACGGCATTTAGAACGTAAAAGTGACTATTTAATGGTTCAGTCTTATGTAAAGTCTTTACATAGGATGCCCCCATTTTCATGTCTCCACATGAACGATTTAGGATCACATCGTTTGTACTAACTACAAAATGGGTCACATCCATAGTGTCCCCAGAATAAGGCGTCCAACCTTATTCATATACTATAGACCATTTTGCTATATATTTGAACTTGATTCACATTTATGTCACTACATAAAGTTCATACTTAAACTTAATAGCCTTGGATCCTTAGTTTAATGGATTCATGAATATAGAATTTAAATTTACTAAAGATTTTCAATAACAGCTTTATTGAACAAGAATATGATATTACAAACTACGAGTTTTAGGATATAAAATCCAACAAACTCCCACTTGGACTAAAACTCCTAGTAGGATCAAATGATGCTGAACTTAACTGTGAGAAATTAATATTACATATGAGTACAATAAACATATGAATACAATAAACTAGGGCTTTCACGCCCAACATAATCTCCCACTTATCCTAGTTTAGAAACACCGTAGACCTAAACTCTGTAGGTGACCGTCAAAAACTTTAGTCGTGAGGGTTTTTGTAAAAGGATCAGCAATGTTTTGCTCAGAAGGTATCTGGGTCACTACAACGTCACCACGGTGTATGATTTCCCGCATATGGTGGTACTTGCGTTCGATGTGCTTTCCCCGTTTATGGCAATTGTACCGCTGTTGTCACAATACAAGGTGATGGGTAGATGCATATTTGGAACAACTTCCAAATTTGTCCATAATTTCCTCAGCCATACTGCTTCTTTTGCTGCTTAGCAAGCAGCTACGTATTCAGCTTCCATTGTGGAGTCAGCTATACAGGTCTGTTTTACGCTTCTCCACACTACTTCTCCTCTGTTAAGAGTGAACACTTATCCAGATGTAAACTTTCTAGCATCTTTATCAGTTTGGAAATCAGAGTCAGTGTATCCAGTAAGGTTCAGATCCTTAGCACTATACACGAGCATGTAGTCCCTAATTCTCTTGAGATACTTTAAGATGTTCTTAACGGCAGTCCAATGATCAAATCCAGAATTAGACTGGTATCTACTGACGATCCCTACTGAGTAGCATATGTAAGGTCTAGTACATAACATTGCATACATCAAGCTTCAAACTGCGGAGGCATAGGGAATATTTCTCATATCCTCAACTTCTTGAGGTGTCTTAGGACATTGTCTTTTTGACAGATGAATTCCATGTCTGAAAGGCAACAGACCCTTTTTGGACATTTGCATTTTATATCTAGACAACATTTTGTCTATATAAGATGCTTGAGACATGACTAGTGTCCTATTCTTGCGATTCCGAACAATTTGGATCCCAGGAATATACTGTGCATTTCCTAAATCTTTCATTCGGAATTGTGTATCTAGCCATTGTTTGACGTCAGTAAGATATCCTACATCATTCCCAATGAGTAGAATATCATCGACATATAAAATTAAGAACGCTATAGTAGAATTGACGATCTTCTTGTAAACACAAGGCTCGTCAACATTCTGTTCAAAGCCATAAGATTTTATTGCAGTATCAAACCTTATATTCCAGAATCTAGAAGCTTGTTTCAACCCATAAATGGATTTTTGAAGCTTACAAACCTTTTGTTCTTGACCTTGTGCAATAAATCCCTCTGGTTGAGCCATATAGATACTCTCTTCAAGATCATCGTTTAGAAAGGTTGTCTTGACATCCATCTGCTAAATTTCATAGTCATAAAAAGTGGCAATGGATAAGAGTATTCTTATCGACTTAAGCATGGCAATGGGAGAAAAAGTTACTTCATAGTCCACACCCTCTCTCTGTGTATAACCCTTTGCCACAAGTTAGGGCACTAAGCAAGTGGTGCTATGCTATTTGGCCCATTGGCTCTAACTTCTTGAAGGGTTCGCTTTTCCTCTCCTTTCAGTTATAGATAAGTGGGCAATTGAACTACTAGAGAAGCCTACCTAATACCTATAGACTTTCCTTACACTGCTACAACTGAACTGGGCCAAGCCCAAAGAGTTCTTCTTAAGGGAAAATCACTCTTTCTGACCTCTCCTACAAGTTCAAAAGTGATGGAAAAAAACGTTCACTCTGCTTTATGAAAGGAAAGAGAAGATTCTCGACTGAAAGAAGAGGTTAGTAGTCGCTATAGATCGAGGTAGCCAGTGGTGATCTCACTTTCGAAAGAGAGTCTCGACGTGCTTAGTAGCGCATCTACCCAAACTTTTCTGGTTTACCCCAGCATTCCCCACTTGTCCGACTATTGCTGAGAAATTTTTGGCTATCAAACGAACCTCCCCAGAAGTTAATTTTAATGTGGCCGATTTCCCCTCTTTTGTAATCAGTTTCGCTACAGCACCTGCTACTCTAGCTTCGAGCCTTAAAAGTCTATACTTTACCAGCTTGTTCTCGTTTTCTCTTGTAGATCCACTTACAACCAATTGGTTTTACATCATTTGGTTGATCTACAAGTTTCCAGACAGAATTGAAGTACATAGATTCCATTTCAAGGTCCACGGCTTTGACTCACTGATCACAGTCCACATCTTTCATCGCTTGTTTATAGGTCGATGGATCCTCTATGCTGTCATCAGGTATGATGATTTGTGTTTCTGTTAAACCCAAGTAACGGTCAGGCTACTGAAGAACCCTCCCACTACGTCGAGGCATTCTCAACTCTTGAGAAGTATGTGACTGACCTGATGTACTAGTTTTATCTACTACTTTAGTAGATGAACTAGCTCTATCTGTAGCATCTTTGGAAATTTCATTCAATACTAGTTTACTGCGAGCTTGATGACTTCTTATGTGGTCTTCCTCTAAGAATGTGGCATTTGTCGATACAAATACCTTATTTTCTTGAGGATGATAAAACAGACCACCCCTTGTTTCCTTTGGATAACCTACAAATAGGCATAATTTTGAACGATGTTCCAATTTCTTGGGATTTTGTACCAACACATGTGCTGGGCAACCCCAAATTCTAAAGTGATGTAAACTACTTTTTAACCCTTTCCATAGCTCAAAAGGTGTTTCCGAAACACTTTTAGAGGGAACATTGTTCAAAATATGGACAGTAGATTCAAGTGCATATCCTCAAAAGGAATTAGGCAATTGAGCATAGCTCATCATAGAGCGAACCATATCTAATAAGGTTCTATTTCTTCTTTCTGATACACCGTTATGCTGAGGCGTACTAGGTGCAGAGAGTTGTGACTGGATCCCGTTTTTTATCAAATATCTTGGAATTGTATGTCCATATACTCTCCACCTCGATCTGATCGAAGTGTCTTTATTATTTTATCTAATTCATTCTCAACTTCAACCTTATATTCTTTGAAATTTTCAAGAGAATAAGACTTGTGATGAAGCAGGTAAACATGACCATACCTTGAATAATCATCAATAAAACTGATGAAATATTCATACCCACCTCGAGCCTTGATATTCATTGGTCCACAAAGGTCCGAATGTACGAGCTCTAAGGGTAATTTGGCACTGAGACCTTTTCCAGTAAAAGATCTCTTGGTCATCTTTCCTTCAAGACAGGATTCACATGGAGGTAAAGAGTTATCTTCTAACTGACTTAAAAGTCCACTTTTGACCAATCTCCCAATCCTATTGAGATTTATGTGACCAAGTCTAAGGTGCCATAATAGGCGTTGGAAGAAACCTTCTATTTTTTATTCTGAGTTTCTAATGTTCTAAACATTTCAGTATTTAAAACAAAATTTGCTCTAGTTGGTCTTAACTTATATAAGTTGTCTTCAAGTGTAAAAGAACAAATTTGAATACCTTTACAAAAAATGAACACTTCATTTATATTAAAAGATATTGTATATAATTGTTCTATAATACAAGCGATAGACATCAAATTCCTCTTCATAAGAGGTGCATACAAAATATTTTTAAGTACTAGATATCTATCTTCAAAAAACAACTTTAGATCTCCCACTGCTTTAGTTGGGACAACCTCTCCTGTTCCAACTTTGAGGGTTATCTCACCTTTTTCAAGCTTTTTCCAAGAACTAGTTTCCTGAAACGAGAAACAAATATGATTAGTGGCTCCTGAATCTAGTATCCAGGTTGAAATATCATATTCCACTAAACATGTTCCAACGACCAGTAAATCATATTTACCTTGTGCCGTTTTCTCAGCTATCTTCTATGCATGGTACTTCGGACAATTTCTCTTCCAATGCCCATTTTGGTTATAGTGGAAACATTTTCCTTTATCTGTATCCTTCTTTCCCTTCTTTATCTTTGGAGCCTGCCCTTTTCCCTTCTTTTTCATTTGAGTTTTAGAGGGTCCACCTTTGGCTTTAGAGGACGATCCTCTTAAGAACTTTTTCTTGGCGGTAGCAACATTTGCTTCCACTTCCTTCCCCTTACCTAAAGTTAAGAAGGGTAGTGAGGTTAAATTCTATCTTATTTAAAGACGCATTTGTCTTGAAAGGTATAAAACTCTTCGGAAGAGATTGTAAGATAAAGCTAACCTAGTTATCCTCATCAATGGGTCCGCCATTTACTTCAGCGATATTGAAGTACATCATCATGTCCAAGACATGTTCTCTAACAGAGGTCCCTTCCTTCATCCGCTTCATGTAAATGTGTTTAATTGCCTCGTGTTTGAGGGACCATGATGGTTGCCCAAACATTTCTCTTAATGAATCTATTATCTCTTTATCCGTAGCTAAGGATTCATGTTTCTTTGCCAAAACATCAGACATGTTGGCAAGAATGTAAACATGCCTTTTCATTGGCTCTGACCCATCGATCGTATGCTTCCCGAACAATTCGGTTAGCATTTGAGGCTGGGGCTTGAGGACATTCCTCAGTTAAGACAAATCTTAAATCGTCAACTACCAGTAATGTGTTTAGATTTGATTTCCATGCCGAATAATTATCACCGTTTAGTTTCTCGGAAGCTAAGAGTTGAATTATTGAGCTATTAGATAAACATATTCTTTTAGAAAAAAACTATAATCACAAAGAAACCAATTTAATTTAGAGAAAACTAATAATGTACCTTTCATTATTATATTTTGCAACGATATTTCAAAAGTTTAGAGTAACCTCCACCAAAGGGCAGTCGATTATTCCTCTTTTGAACCAAAACAATCTTGACTAGATGTTAACCCTATAATAACTCTTTATTCTTATAGCACTTTAGTTATCGTTACTTTGGTCGAGAATATACTAACATTTTAGTAATTCTTGTAAGAGTAACCTTCCATTTTTGGATTTCAGAAACCAGAATCAACATGCTTCCGAAAATGGAAAGTCAATATAAAAACTGATCTAAGAGAGCCTATCCAGATTTGGAGTTCGCGGTGTTCCAAATCCTATAATACAACCCTCCGAAGGGAAACGTCACTCCATGCAGACATGCAGGCACATTATAGGAATCTCACGGTGCGACCTAATGGAAGAGACCGTGGGATATGTTGTTACATACCCCTCACCCACTTACTATGAACTACTTCCCCTATTCACCTTGATATTAATCCATGCAAACACTCTCCGAAGGGAGTCCGCTCCTAAGCACGGCCCAAAGCCCTGCATGGACCTCACAATGTGAACTCTTAGGGATGCTAGAGCTAAAAGTACGCTACTTCTCTCTAGCTGAAGTGTTCTATAATGGTTTAGGGTATAAAAAAAATACTTAGAGATATATTTCGACTAAATTAAACATATCCTAAATCTAGGTGATAGATCCATGTATAACTCTTATACTAGAATTTAACCTATGATGTCTAGGTGATAAACAAATTTTATTACCTCACATCTCTCACGCATTCTCATTAAAACTAGGGTTATTTGACTTAGACGCCAGTTTGATCTCCAGGTAGGATGTGTTCCGTAAATCGTCATCTTAAGAACCCCCAACCTTAGACAAGATCTCCCCGGTAAGTAAATAACTCTTTGTTTAACAAGTAATCGACCTATTCTAACTCTTTAGAAAAATCGATTGAAATTGTAACAATTTAATCCTAGGTGAGCATGCGACTTTTACCTTTATTATAGATTTTAAAGTCTAAGTTATTTTATAACAATTATAAAATAAAATTATAACCATTATAACCCTAGAATCATACATCTATAACATACATTCATTCTTAATGATCATGCTTTAATATAACACTTTATATTAAAAAAATAATAATAAATAAATAAATAAAAATAAAAACTTAACATGCATACTATATACATTATAACAATTATAATATCTATTAAATGCATGTACATGTTTACCTATGGTGGGATTTTAAATCTATATGGCATACTATATGCACAACAAGATTCAAAATTTAATTGAAACATACATCAACATGCTTAAGTAAACACCCTAAAATAAATTGGTTTTGGCTCTTAAATTAAGCTGACAACTAAATTATTACAATAATAATTTGGTGTAGTACAAAAAACCACTCTGAACCAGCTTCAAACACCTTTGAATCAACTTGAACCAGCCAAAAAACTCTCGAACTGGCCCAAAAACTCAAAAATTAGGTTGAACCAGTCAAACTAGCTCAATTGGACCGGTCCAGACCGTCTGGATCGGTTGGTCAACGCTTGCTGGCGCAGTCAATGGAAGCACGGGGGGTCGACGGAGCAAAAGACGCGCGGGTCGCGCGAGACAGCTTCAAATTGAGTCAAACGGAGTGGGCTGAGAAACCGGGCGGGTAGCGAAATGGGTCGGAGCGCTGGTCGACAGCTGGCGCGTGCGGGTTGCGAAGAACTAGGTCGGATCTGGGAGCTCGTCTCGGGTCTGGGTAATATTCGGGTTTGTGAGCCTTTTTTCCTTCATTTTGAAGCTGTCCTCTTTCCCGGAACCAAGCAATTACATGCTAATTTCAACTCTAATGACTCTAAAAAATTTACAGACCCTTTTGCACACATTAATGCTCAAATGTGAGCAATTACAAATTAATACTACAAAAAAAAAAAACTTAATTTAATTGCCAAAACCTAAAAATCATTTTAGTTTCCAATCCCAATTTTATCTAATAAATTGATACCCACCACATGCAATTGAGTAAAATTAAAGCATGCTCTGATACCATATGATCGAAAAAACGACATGTGCAACGAAAATGAGAATCGATTTTACTCTAATTGCCCAAATTAAACATGCAACCCAAATGAATTAATTAGGGTTATTTTGAAATAATACCTTTGAAGCTCCCAAAACTCGTCTATCTCTACTCGAACACGAACCGGACAACCACTAGAGCTGACCTACTATCCTCTGAACTCAGAATCGGGTTGTGGGACCCGATGGATGTAGAACCCGAGAGAGAGAAAAGATGGAAATAAAAGAAGGGATTTTGGGTTTGGGTTTGGGTTTGGGTTTTTCTTTTTAGCCCAATTTTAGAAAACTATTTTGGCAAAAAGTCCAAAAGTCTTTAATCCAAAAACACAAGCTCATATTTATAGAAAAGGGCCATGCAAAATTGCATGAAAAAAACTTCACAAACTTCCAACACCTAGAATCCACTATATAAGTGGGTTTAATGTCTCCACTATAAGCCAATACCTAGCCCACTATTTTGTTAGTGGAATTATCCAACAAAAATTTAGATTTTCCCACAAACTTTAGTCAATATTAACAGTCGTCTCAAATATACCCACATATTCCCTATTCAGTAATCCATCTATATCATCACCCAATTTATTATTCAATGGACTTAATGATCACACCTCATTCGAACTCATACTATATTCCAAAATAAAATCAATGAGATGGAAATGAGGGAACATTTTGGGCCATTTGAACTAGAAATGACGGTATCATACTTCTAGATTTATGGACTTCTATGGGTAACTTCGACACCAAAAGAGCCATTTGAGACAAATCGTCATCGAGTAAAAAAAATGAAGATCTTCTTGATTATTGATCACAAAAGCAGATACATTCTGCCTACATTGAACAAAAATTTTATTACCAAATCAAACTCAACTTAACTTATCCCACCAATTTTATATACTTCCCATAAAAACTCCCCATACTTTATTCTAACGTCTACAATCAAACCTTTCAACTGTAGTCATTTGGTCAAAGTCAAACTTTGACCAAAAAGTCAACGTTTTGACTTTTTATGATTTTTCCGTGTTGACTAATTTTGACCTCCCGAGCATGAATCCGCATTCATTTTCTCAAAATTCAAATCACATTTGAATATAAGTTCGGTCAAAGTTTGACTTTTCAAAGTCAAAAGTCAACTCTTTGACTATTTACATCTTTGACCATTTCTATTATTTCCGAGCTTTCGAATATGAACGTATTCATATTCTTGATATTTAAATCACATTTAAATATTAAAGCTGTATCTCTAAACTAAAAAATCGACCACTATATCACATATACTTGTCAGTTTCTCTCTCTTCACCTAATTCAAACAATTCGAATTATTCTATCATATTGTTCTAAGTTTATTCCATATGAACTAGTAGGGGAACCTAATGAACCTATAGATCATGGGCTCCAATGATCCGGGATTAGCTGATTAAACTCTTTAGACGGAGTTAATCAATATTCGTTAACTAACGGGTCATTCTACTATAGTCCGTAGTTACACTCCCCTCACCATAGATATATTTGTGTCCATTTGATATAACCATGATTAGTAAGCTAATCCTTCACAAGTTGTTCGTAATCTCGGTTGGGTCATAAAAACCGTTTTACCCCTGAGACTACATCTTATTCCTTAAGTTCCATTGATCCTCTAATGAACAATTGATTTAAGGTCGACCTATAAACCGAACCCCTCTCGGGCCAATGAGAGGGTGGAGCCCTTTGTTCAAGACCTGGATTCAGTACTAAAGGGAATAACCTATCTACTATCCCTATAATTGGTAGGAGTGAATTTCGTCTTGTACCCTATGTTCCCAACTATCCACCTGATCTTACCCCTAAAATGGGAGGCTTATTGGACCAGCGATAATGAGTTGTCCTCACCTATGCAGATCTAAGGATAATTCCGAGTGAACAGGAGTTCATAGTTAGCTCAGGATGCCCCCATTTTCATGTCTCCACATGAACGGTTTAGGATCACATCGTTTGTCCTAACTACAAAATGGGCCACATCCATAGTGTCCCCAGAATAAGGCATCCAACCTTATTCATATACTATAGACCATTTTGGCTATATATTTAAACTTGATCCACATTTATGTCACTACATAAAGTTCAAACTTAAACTTAATTGTCTCGGATTCTTAGTTTATTAGATTCATGAATATATAATTTAAATTTACTAAAGATTTTCAATAACAGCTTTATTGAATAAGAATATGATATTACAAACTACGAGTTTTAGGACATAAAATCCAACACCTACCAACTCAATGATTTTCTAAAGTTGACAAAGCTTTAGCAGTTAAGCTTTTTTTAAAAAAAATAAATTTCAAGATGAGCAACTTTGCTTTGATACCAATTATAGGAGTGATAAAACTCAAACAATGGGTATCAATTCGTAGTGATTTATGAATATTTTTATTACAAATAAGAGAGCAATTGGCTCTGGTACCAATTGTGGAATCGGTATGATAACCCAAAAGGGGAGTGAATGGAATTTAATCAAACTAATTAAACTTTTCACTAATGTGGGCCCAATTAAACAAATAAATACACTTTATGATAATAAGTAATTTAAACAAGAGTTTTTTAAAAATACATTCACTAAAAAAAGATCAATAAATTGACATGAACTAATTCAAGAACAAATTATTGTATTAATTTCATGCAATAGCATATATTAACAAATTAATTGCAAAATTAAATAGGATAGAGATACAGAAATTGACAAAGGCAATTATATAGTGGTTCAAAATCCCTACTCTAGTCCCCAAGACTCCTTCTTGGATATTTGAATAAAACATTTACTGATTCTTTCTACTAATTAGAGCCTAACTACTATATCATATTGATCTTGGAGAAGGTGAAGAGTTTAAAGAGAGCGAAGTTGGTATCTAAATTTAATTTGAGCCATAAAGAAGTTGAAATAGTAATAATGAGGATGATGATGACAACACGCACGCGCACACACACAAACACATAATTTTGTTTTAGATTTCTTTTCTCTCTCTTTTTTACACATCATTTTTAACTTAAATGACCCATGAGTATGAATGCATAGCCTGACTCGAGTAGTGTGGTTACTTACTGGGTAATTTAGATATTCAACCCTTCAAGAAAACTAAAATTGTTAGTAAATTAAAGTATGCATGTTCCACTAGTATGAATGCACCCATTTTGTAAAGGAAATGACTTATCAATGCATGACAAGGACCTGTGATGGTTGCCATATGACCAGTTATAACTTTAGCGGTGGTTTTCATGTTCATGTTGTAAGTCTTGAAATGTTTGAACTTAGAGTTTCCCTATAAGCATTCTTGAAACTTTTATGTATTTATTGTTTCTTACTTTTAAATTTACGGGGATCCAGAATAAAGGTTTTGAGTTATTTGAATATTTATTTTATTAAAGTTATTTGCTTTCTGAAATTTGTTTGATTTCATTTAAAGAGTTTTGCTTTGAAATGTATGCATGCATGAAGTAGTGAGCCATGTTAGTAGTCTTAGAAAGTCGAGCATTGCACATGACCTTTTCTATGTCGACCAGATCCTTACATATTAAGGTCCGACCACTACGACATGCATACTTAGATTTTCTATCATGAGATGCGTTTTGGTGAAAATTTCAAAAGAACACATCTAAAATTTTATGAATTAAGTAGCAAAACTATACAAAAGTTTATTTTACAAAACACTAGGATCCTTAAACATTAGCATAGTGGAACAAAATGCCTATATGATCAAAATAGTGAGTTTGATTGTTGGCCACTTGAGCGACGTCCAGTCATGCCACCTACGCTATGTCATTACCTACAAAGTCTGTAAAATAGGATGAGTATATAATATACCCAGTAAGTAGTTCTCACTTAAGGTAGTGACCAAATGCACAGTCACATGCAACATGTCATGAAAACATATGATTGGGACCCAAAACATAAACTTATAATAACATGAGGTGGTCGGTTATACTTCTAACGTAAGTTCCTCCGCCCTGGTAGGAAGATGAGGACTTAAGCGAAAACTAACCCATCTGATGATTAGCGGGTCATGCAGTCAGTAGGGCTAGAGTCGCATCCAACATCAACCATTAGCATAAATGTAAGATTGGACTAGAGGGGTGCAACCATACATACTCTACTAGTCCTTACCATAAACATAACATAAAATTGGGCCTAGAGGGGTGCAACCATACATGCCCTGCCAGCCTTCAAAGCATAACTTATACCTAATTAAAACTTGATCTTAACATGATCGTGAACAAACATAATGCATGAGGTACCTTGTAGAGAAATGTGTTTTAAACATATAATGCAACATAACAATAAGAACATAATAAAACAACATATCAAAGGTACACTACCATAAAACACTTAGAGAGAATGTGAGATAAACTACTTACCTCTACTGCAATCCTAATTGATTCTTATGGTTTGGTCTTGAAATGCTTTTGATTCTTCTTCTTTTTTAAAAAAAATTATTTTCCAACAAAATGCCCCATTTCCCTACTTATAGGGAAGTTTTAACCGACCTCCTTTTTTTTTTAATGTTTATCTCTTTTTTTATATATATTTATCTTTTTTTTTTTAAGTTTATCTTCTTTTATATTTATCTTATCTGTTTTTTTTTTTTATATTTATCTTCTTCTTTTTTTCTTTCTTTCTTTTTTGTTTATTTTCTTTTATATTAATCATTTTTTTAATGTTTATCTTCTTATATATTTACCTTCTCAAACTGTTTCTTTTTAAGAACTAACCAAGAACTACGAGATCGCCCCTTTCATTCTGGGGTGTTACTGGAAAACAACTCCCTCCGCCCTTGTTTTGGTTCTATATCAGACAAGACCCCTTGCCACCTTCCTTAACAAGCTTGCCTTTTAGTCATCGACTACTTCTGTATATTTGTGTTTATCTTGTTTTATATTTATCTCCTTTTTTTTTATGTTTATCTTATTTTATATTTATCTTTTTCTTTATTTTTTTTAATGTTTATTTCTTTTATATTTATCTTTTCTCTTTTTTTTTAATATTTATCTTCTTTTATATTTATTTTTTTTTATGTTTATCTTCTTTTATTTTTATTTTTTTATGTTTATCTTCTTTTATATTTATTTCTTTACTTAACCGACATAGTCATATAATAGTTTATTTTGCTTTAGAAACTTACTAGATTTTTCTTCTTAAAAATCTTTCTATGTCATCTTTATTTATTTCTAATATATTTACTTGTTTAGATATTTGTTTAATTAAGATTTTATTTGTCAATTATTCAAGGATATCTATGGACTAACTTTTAACCTTATGTATTAAATCTAAAATTGGTCTTCTCTAACAAGTCTTACAAAATTAATAAAATAAAAAAGTTTCAACTTGTAATTTATGCACATACTTGGGTTGTTATATTCTTCCCCCCTTAAGAACTTTTGTCCTCGAAAGTTTCTTGGTTCCTAAATAGATAAGGGTATTTGGCTCTCATTTCTTCTTCTCGTTCCCTTGTAGCTTTTTCTACTTGCTGATTTCTCCAGAGAACCTTCACTAAACTTATTTCCCGATTACGAAGTGACTTCTTCTTTCTTGCTAGGATGCAGATTGGAGTCTCTCCATATTCCAAGGTTTCACTTATTTGTAGGGGTTCATAGTTTACTACATGTGATGGGTCAAACACGTATTTTCGAAGCATCAATACATGAAAGACATTATGTATTGTAGAAAGGGTTAGTGGTAACACCAATCGATAAGCTACTTGGCTAACACGATCTAATATTTCAAAAGGTCCAATAAAGTAAGGGCTAAGTTTTCCTTTTCATTCGAAATGCATAATGCCTTTCATTGGTGCTACCTTTAGAAATACATGATCTCCTACTTTGAATTCCAGCTCTTTTCGACGGTTATCAGCATAACTCTTCTGTCTGCTTTGAGTTATTCACATTCTTTCCTGAATTAGCTTAATTGACTTCGATGTTTGCTGCGCCAATTCAGGCCCTAGTATTGTTCACTCCCCGACTTCATCCCATTGTATAGGGGATCTGCACTTCTTTCCGTATAAGGCTTCGAAGGGAGACATACCAATTGTCACTTGATAATTATTATTATAAAAAAATTCTATAAGGTGTATTTGTGAATCCCACGCTCCAATAAAATCCAAAGCACATGCCCTCAACATGTCTTCTAGGATCTGATTAACTCGTTCTGTTTGGCCATTAGTTTGTGGATGGAAGGCTATGTTGAAATTTAGTTGTGTGCCCATTGCTTTCTGCAAATTTTTCCAAAACCTAGAGACAAAACGAGGGTCTCGATCTGAAACAATTGATACTGGGACTTCATCTAACCGGATGATCTCTTTTAAGTACATTTGAGCTAGTGTTTCCATAGTGTGAGTAGTCCTGCAGGGTAGAAAGTGTGCCGACTTGGTGAGTCAATCCACAATCACTCAAATTATGTTGTAGCCTTTAACAGTTCTCGAGAGTCCTGAGATAAAATCCATAGAAATATGCTCCCATTTCCATTTTGGAACATTTAGAGGCTGGAGGAGTCCTTGTGGTCATTACCTTAGAGCTTTCACCTGTTGACAAACCAAACATTTACTTACATAGTCGGCTATATCCTTTTTCATGTTACACCACCAGTAATGTGCTTTTAAGTCTTGATACATTTTGGTACTCTCAGGATTATTGAAAAGCATGATTCGTGAGCTTTCTTCAGTAGTTCTTTCTTGATTTCTTCATCATCTGGTACATTTAGACGTCCATGGTAGAGGAATGCAAAGTCTGGGGCTGTAGAGAATTCACTGGTTTCTCCATTCTCTAACTGCAGTTGTTTGTTTAGGTATTTATCTGTTTTCTATGCATCAATTATCCTTTGCCTTAAAATAGAACTTGCAATTAGTTGTGTTAATCGAGTTGTGATGGTTTCTGGTATTAGTGAGATTTCAACTCTTTCAAGGTTATCCATTATGTGTTTGGAGATGGTACTTAGAGCTGTCGTGTGAACTGACTTTCTGCTAAGAGCATCATCCACAATGTTAGCTTTTCCTGGATGATAAATGATCTCACAATCGTAGTCTTTGACCAATTCTAGCCATCTTTGTTGCCTCATATTTAACGCCTTCTGGGTAAAGAAGTACTTAAGGCTTTTATGATCTGTATAGACTTGGATCTTTTCCCCATATAAGTAATGTCTCCATATCTTTAAAGCAAAGACTACGGCGGCTAACTCCAAGTCATGAATAGGATAGTTTTGTTCATAAGGTTTTAGTTGGCTTGAAGCATACTGGTACGCTAAATTTGATGTCTTTTAAATAAACATGTGGAAAAATATGGATAATGATGAATGTGAATCATACAAGCTCGTGTTGCCATAAACTTGATGACTTGGAAAGATGGAGATGGAGTGTGGATGCTGTGTTATGCTTATTTACACTTTATGCAATACTACTTTTGGATATATGCATTGTTAACTAAATGTTTGTAGTATGTTATGCGTTATCACAAGTTTCCTTGCGCTGAAACCAAGTATAATTCCAACACAAGTTTCTCGAAGTGATCCAAGATCGAACACAGGGATTGTTGTCGTTAACGTGTTACATTTGTGATATATGCGATCGGTGTTTTTACAATTAATAAAGAGTGTATTTATATAGGAAAATAAATTTCGGTAAAGTAAAATTGTGCAGATAAAATAAAGTTGCGTTAATAAAATAAAGTGCGATAAACCTAAGCTAACGTGATGCAAGATACAAGATACATGATATACATGATGCTGAGTTCGAGACTGACTGTGAAGTTTATACAAAGGATCGTGGTATGCAATGGCAAGGTTTAATTGATGAATCAGAAGGAGAAAGAATAATTAGTACAAACATCGCAAGTTTGTTAATTGCGTTAAAGATACAACAAAGGTTCTGCTTTCCCTTGGCGTACACCTCTCGGTGATCGGCCGCGTTCCCATATCTCTATGGTGAAATAGGGATGAATGTGGTGAATGCAAGGTTGTTTCCATCTCTAGAAGTACTTCTCGCTTTAGTGAACGCATTCTTCCAACCCTCTCTCGATAGGCGGAATGGCATCTTCACTTCTGCTCTCACAGGTGAAGATACCGTCTAGCATACTTTGACTGAACATAATTATTTCTTTAACCCAATTAATTCATTTGCTCAATTATTGCTAATTATCTAAGGGATTAAAAAAACATCGTGGAGAAAATGAAATATGGATGAACGGAGATAGGAAAAGAGATGGAAATGAAAATGATCATAACATTTAATTATAAAATTAAGCGTCTGATACATGGTGTGAATGATAAACTAAGAAGATGAATACAATTGATGATAAAGAGATAGAAACAAATACAGAAGAGTGTCAACGTCTTGACACGGATCTGGACGGTGGATTTGCTTGTCGGCGTGTGGAGTGGATGAAGAGAAGAGCTTCCTTCTCAGGTTTTCTCGTCCGGTAGAAGTAACCTTCGTACAAAGCTTCAACAGTGGGGATCAGAAGGATTCTTGCCCTGAGACTCACCTCTCGGCCTAGTCTCTTAATTCTTCTTGGATCTACTCTAATTAATCGCTCAACTAGTCTCTCCCTCAGATCAGTATATACACTTTTCTCTGTATTCAAGCATAATTTCTCAATGGAATGGCCAGAGCTATCTATAGGCTAAGCTTTGACTCTCTGCATTGTGGTCCCCACTGTATTGTTAAGGCAGTTCTAGAAATGGTGGAGTGAATATTCCTTTTGTTACACAATCAATCCCTTCAGAAATGCACAACGGTCAGCTGTACACGAGTCAAAATCCTCTGCAATTGCGTTGCTCTTTACATCTTTAATCGTTTGACTGCATGAGGTGTTGTTTTTTTTATTACCGCATGTGGTTGAGATTGCGCTGATCGCTTAGCTCTTGATCAATTGTCACATGCACCGTCATTGCATTGATCGTCTATTCATTCCTGACTGATGGGCGCAATGCGACATAGATGCGTTGTTCAGATTATCTTGAGCCATGAACGCATACAGTGATTTAACTTCCTGCAAAACAAACTTGAAATATTCTTTTCTACTATCGCAATGGTGTCAGTGGGTGTATTGATGACAATTTATAATTCTCGCATTTCTTAGTTAATTTCTATACAATTGACACAACTTTCCTTCCTTTTAGCTGCAATATCTAAATAAAACAGTATAAATAACTTGTATTTCTACAAGTTATCACATACGCTATTACCTTTCTGTGTTGCATCAAGACACAACCAAGCCCCTTCTTCGATGCGTCACTGTACACAGTTAAACCCCTTGATCCATCAGGTATAGTGAGAATAGGGGTTGTGGTTAATCTTCCTTTTAGTTCCTAAAAGCTTTGTTCACATGCTTGGTTCCAGACAAAAGGATTATTCTTCTTGGTGAGGTTAGTTAAAGGTAATGTTATACTTGAGAAATTCTTCACAAATCGTCTATAATATCCTACTAATCCAAGAAAGCTTCGCACCTCGCTGACTGTTATTGGACGAGGCCACTTGCTAACTATTTCAATCTTAGTAGGGTCCACTAAGATTCCTTCTTGTTTTACAAATATGCCCTAGGTAGGCAACTTGTCACACCCAAAACTTGCACTTGGAGAATTTGGCATACAACTTTTTATTTCTTAATATGGAAAGGATGTCCCTAAGATATTTTTCATGTTCTGCTTCAATCTTGGAATAGACTAGAATATCATCTATGAATATAATCACGAATTTATCAAGATAGTCCTTAAAAATTATATTCATAAAGTCCATGAAGGTTGTTGGGGCATTAGTTAATCCAAAGGGCATCACAACAAATTCATAATGCCCATATCTTGTTCAGAAAGAAATCTTGGGTATATCAGATTCCTTGATTCGTAGTTGATGATATCCAAATCATAAGTCTATTTTGGATAATACTGAGGCTCCTTGTCATTGGTCAAATAAGTCATCAATGTGTGGGAGTGAGTACTTATTCTTTATTGTCAACTTATTCAACTCCCAATAATCTATATATAGACGCATTGATCCATCCTTTTTCTTAACAAACAAGACAGATGCTCCCCATGGAGACATGCTAGGGCGTGTCTAATAATTCTTGTAATTGTATTTTGAGTTCTTTTAACTCTGCAGGTGACATTCTATATGGTGCTTTAGATATTGGTTCAGCTCTGGGAATTAGGTCTATACCGAATTCTATTTCTCAACTAGGAAGTAAACTTGGAAGCTCTTCTGGGAATACATCTTCAAACTCTCTTATTACAGAAATGGTCTTAATTTCATCCTTTTGGTTTCGTAAATCCACCATGCTTGCTAGATATGCCCAAGCCTTATGGTTGAGCAAATGCTTAGTTTTTAAGGCTGAAATTATTCTTGGGGCTGATTGTATATTAGAACTCTTAAATTTAAATTTGGTTCCTGTTGGAAAGGTGAAAATGACCTCTTTATTATGGCAATCTATGTTGCATAGTTTGCTACTAACTAGTCCATACCTAGTATTATGTCAAAATCACTTATGTCTAGGATGATAAGAGTCACCCCTAGTTTATGTCCTGATGCTGACAACTCACAGTTTTCCACCATTCAGCCGGCCAGCATAGATACTCCGACAGGAGTAGCTACGGATAGAATGTAGCATAAGGGTTTTGATGTTAGTTGAGCATGTTTTGCAAATGTTGTAGAGATGAATGAATGACTAGAGCCCAAATCAAATAAAGGGAAGGCATAATACCCGAGGATGGTTCTCTACCTCTTAACGTGTAACAACAAACACCCGTCCTTTCTACTGTGGGGTAGCCTTGTTATTGGTAGGCTGGGTGGTCTGAGCAGTTGATACTTGGGTGACAAGCTTTGGGAAAGCCTTTGCATAGTGACCTGTCTGGCCACAATGGAAACATACTCCTAAGTTTCAAAGACATTGCCCCTGATGGTATTTTCCACAATTTCCGCACTTAGCATATGAGAAAGTTTGGCTCTTTTGTTGTGACTGTAAGCACTGAGTGCCTTGGGTATCTTTAGCTTGCGTTATGAATGTTGGAAGCTTTATTGGTTGAATTTCCTCTTTTGATTTGGCATTAATCCTCATTCAAGAATTGAGGTGTTGGCAGCAAGATTTACTCCCATGAGTAAGGCTGACTCGAGGGCAAGTGCATACTCTTTATGTCGGAAGGTAGTGACCATGCCTCGAATGCCTTCTCTTAATCCCCAGATAAACCTTTCCACCTTCTTCTCTTCTATGTCTACTAGTCGGGGAACAAAATGAGACAAGCGGTCGAATTTTCGTTCATACTCCGCCACCGACATGTTCCCTTGACGAAGATTAAGAAATTCCACTTCCTTCAAGCATCTTACTGTCAATGGAAAATACTTGTTGTAAAAAGCCTGACTAAATTGCTACCACGAGATCGAACCCTCGATTGTTCTTTGTGTGGATTCCTACTAGAACTTTGCATCACCTCTTAGCATGAAGGTGCCACAATTTACTTTGTGCTCTTCTAGGATGTTCATGTGGTGGAAAATAGTTTCTATTTCTATTTCTATTATCCAATTCTATGCTATAGTTGGATCCACGGATGATTCGTCAAATATTGAAGGATTGAACTTCCTGAATTCTCGAATGATTTTCGAGTCATTTGTATCATTAATTATTGGTGCAATTGACGAGGTTGTGCTTCCATTACCCATATTCTGTATTAGTATCTGTAATGCTTCTGTGTAAGTAACACATAAGGCATTTGTCCATGTCCTAAATTTTGATCCCCTGTGGGTTCATTTCGAGACCTGCCTTGTTGTGTTGGAACTTGTTGTTGTACCATTTGGTATGTACATTCTTTCATAACAAGGAAACAATCTAATCCTACATTTTTATTTATTTATTTATTTATTTATTACTCGTATTTATGTTTACTAAATTATTTACTAAATTACTTATTTGAAACTTCCACTTACCAGCGTATTTAGCACAACTATGGGCATCATATAACAGGCCGAATCATTAAACACCACGACTCTTCTAATGCAATAGAGCCTATTTGGCCCAAATGCTCTGATACCAAACTGTGATAACCAGATCCTTACATAATAAGGTCCGAGCGCTACGACATGCATACTTAGATTTTCTATCATGAGATGCGTTTTGGTGAAAATTTCAAGAGAACACATCTAAAATTTTATGAATTAAGTAGCAAAACTATACAAAAGTTTATTTTACAAAACACTAGGATCCTTAAACATTAGCGTAGTGGAACAAAATGCTTATATGATCAAAATAATGAGTTTGATTGTTGGCCACTTGAGCGACGTCCAGTCATGCCACCTATGTTATGTCTTTACCTACAAAGTCCGTAAAATAGGATGAGTACATAATATACCCAGTAAGTAGTTCTCACTTAAGGTAGTGACCAAATGCACAGTCACATGCAACATGTCATGAAAACATATGATTAGAACCCAAAACATAAACTTATAATAACATGAGGTGGTTGGTTTTGCTTCCTGTTGGGATAGGTGTCCTAATTCTCCCGAAGTCTCGTTGTTTTGTAAAGATACACATTGTTCAATAAATAAATAAGTGTTATTTAATTCTTGCATTTACTCATATCCAATAAACAAATCTCCTTGGTTATCTTATGTGAACTTAAGCATGTATATGTGATATACAAGTGGATCATGCCTTAAGTGATAACCTAAATAGGTCTGTAGTATAAGAATTAAGGTGGGATACCTGATCCTGGTGACACTGCAGATACGACTCGCTTTGTAGAGGTTTACAAGTGTTGTAAACTACTACAGATGATAGATCCTGACCATTCTTGTGGAGACGTGGAGCGGGGGTGTCCTATACAAAGAGTTTGTATAAGACATGGACCACGAGATGATTAGACTCTGTATATAACGTCGTTGATACTAGAGACTTACATCTCACCTAAACGACCATAGGTGACACGACCTTAATCCTGAGTGTTTTGGGAACTCCCGTCTTTGAGGGTGGTTCTTTGATTAGTATGGGTGAGAATGGCTAGATTGTCAACTCAACATGCTTACCTTTTTAGGGACTTATCTGATCTAGAAGCTAGGAACTCAATCCCCAAGATGGAATTCACTCCTTTCCCGAAGCAGGGATAAGTAAAGAGAATTCTCCTTTAATGGTTGATTCCGGGGCTTGAAAATAGTGGCCACAATTTCTCTTTGGAAGAAAAGACTCAGTCATAGTAGGACTATAACTTATGTTCATTAGAGGGATCAGTGGTACTTAAGGAGACAGATATAACTACAGGGGCATAACGGTTATTGGCCCAACTGTACTTACGAGCGATTTGTGAAGGGTTGTCGCACTGCTGATTGGTTAAGATGGGCACATAATATATCTGTGGTAAAGAGAATTCAATTGTCAGTCTTTAGTGGAGTGTCTGCCTGGCAGTTAACGGATGGTGGATCCCGTGACTAAAGAGTTTAGTCAGTTATTCACGTACCGTTGGAGCTTCGAGCTACAGGTCCATGAGGTCCCTTTGGTAGCTCAATGGATTCAGTTAAGGATCAGTTCTTGGTGTTGATTTGAAATGTTCAAATTGACAAGAGGTATTTTGATTATATATGATATAATCTGTTTGATGTGATACATCTAGTGGAGGATTGATGTAAATGAGATTTGCATTAAGTACTATGGAATAGAAAAAGAACTATGGTTTATATGTTTCATGAGATGAAATATTAAAACTATAGGTTATAAATATAGTATGATAAGTTGGTTATCATTTATATTTATAATAATATTAATTAATTCTTTTTCTTTTAATAACCATATGAGTGGGTGGTTATTGGATCATGGTAACCGTGAGTTTAAAAGGAAAGTGGTTTCCTATTTTCAAAAAGGAGTTTTTACAAAAGATTGAAAAAGTTTTGAGTTTTCTCTCCACGCAAAAGAAACTCATGAAGTTGTCAAGTAAATTCGGATTTACTAAACGACGGCTGGGCAAGCTAAACGGTCGTGCAGTGGCGAGCTAAATGATCGTGCAGTATTTATTAAACGATCACATGGTCTTGCTAGACGATCGCTTGCCCTAAGTAAACGATCGTGTAGAGTTTGTAAGTGACAGACCGAGCTAAATGATGAACTAAACGATCGCATAGCTTTTGCTAGACGATCGCTTAGCTTTTTCTAAACGATTGGACATCGACCTATACAATAAGTCTCTGCCATCTCCCACTTGCCCAGTTGTGTACACGATCAGTGTTTCCTCCTTCGTCTGCCTCATACCAAGTTCGAACAGAGCTCACCCTTTGGATTCTCACATCGAGAATACCAAGGTCGCCTTGTTGGCGGTGTCAGACTCAACTCGACACCGTCGAGGTTTTCTAGAGGTCGTTCGTGTTGCGGAGGAGTCCGTGACCGAGGAGATCGTTGAGGACGAGCACAAAGTGTTTGTTGCTATGTTGCGGTCGTGTAGATCGAGCGTTCGTGGTTTCTGTTGTTCGAGCGATCAAAGTGCGCAATGGAGTGTGGAGACGCTTCTGCCATTGTGCGTAGAGTTTTCTCTTTATGCGTTTGAGTTTATTCATGCTGTAATTTCTCTGTATGAATTGTATAACTGTTTGTTTCAAGTCGACTATAAATGCATTGTTCATTCATGATTGTGATTTGGAATAATCTTGTTTCGCTACTCATGGAAATCTCGCTTCCGATTTCCTTCACCTCGAACGTATGTTCCTCCGCCCTGGTAGGAAGATGAGGACTTAAGCGAAAACTAACCCATCTGATGATTAGCGGGTCATGCAGTCAGTAGGGCCAGAGTCGCATCCAACATCAACCATTAGCTTAAACGTAAGATTGGACTAGAGGGGTGTAACCATACATACCCTACTAATCCCTATCATAAACATAATGTAAGATTGAGCCTAGAAGGGTGCAACCATACATGCCCTGCCAGTCCTGGAAGCATAACTTATATCTAATTAAAACTTGATCTTAACATGATCATGAACAAACATAATGCATGAGGTCCCTTGTAAAGAAACGTGTTTTAAGCATATAATGCAACATAACAATAAGAACATAATAAAACAACATATCAAAGATACACTACCATAAAACACTTAAAGAGAATGCGAGATAAACTACTTACCTCTACTGCAATCCTTATTATTCCTTATGGTTTGGTCTTGAAATACTTTTGATTCTTTTTTTTTTAATTGTTTTCCAACAAAGTGCCTCACTTCCCTATTTATAGGGAAGTTTTAACCGACCTCCTTTTATTTTTTATGTTTATCTCTTTTTTATATATATATTTATCTTCTCTCTCTTTTTTTTTTTAATGTTTATCTTCTTTTATATTTATCTTCTCTATTTTTTTTTTATATTTATCTTTTTTTATGTTTATTTTCTTTTATATTAATCATTTTTTTAATATTTATCTTCTTATATGTTTATCTTTATCTTTTTTTAAATGTTTATCTTCTTTTATATTTATCTTTTTTCTTTATCTTTTTTTTTTTTTTATATTTATCTTTTTCTTTCTTTTTTTTAATGTTTATTTTCTTTTATATTTATCTTATCTTTTTTTTAATATATATTTATCTTTTTTTATGTTTATCTTCTTTTGTATTTATTTATTTACTTAACCGACATAGTCATATAATAATTTATTTTGTTTTAGAAACTTATTAGATTTTTCTTAAAAATCTTTCTATGTCATCTTTATTTATTTCTTAGATATTTACTTGTTTAGATATTTGTTTAATGAAGATTTTGTTTGTCAATTATTCAAGGATATCTATGGACCAACTTTTAACCTTATGTATTAAATCTAAAATTGGTCTTCTAAGTCTTACAAAATTAATAAAATAAAAAAGTTTCAACTTGTAATTTATGCACATACTTGGGTTGTTACATTTTCATATACTAATTAGGTGCAATTCAACATTTTATATGTAGTACGTTGTCATTTGAAAAACAGGTCTGTTCGGTAACTAATTGAATTTTCTGTTTATTTTTAATCGTTTTTGCTTTATTAATCAAATTCACCTCACAGTTTAGTGGTTAATGTGTTTATCGCATCTCTTTACCAGGTTCGACCCCAGTATCTCCCGTGGTCCATTTGGACATACAGTGCACAGGTTCGAAAACCTAATGTTTGCATTTTTTAATTCAATTTTCATTTTCTTATAAACAACTTCTACTCCACTTTTTTATGTTTATTTATTTTTTTTTATTTTATTATAAGCTATTTCTACTTTTAATATGAAATTAAATGCTAAATAATATAAAAAATATTTTTCTTGAATTTACACTTCATCACCACATTAGTTTTTATTCTATTGTTCATTTGAATTACTAGAAATGGTTTATAAATATGTGAGTTTTATCCGTTTAAAAGCACAACAAATATAAAGAGATGTTCTTTGCAAGTTAGTAATCTGTTTATATTGGAAGATAATTTTTTTATGACAATTTGTTGGATTCAAATTAATTGTTTTTATTGTTCCTTATCTCCTATAAATTATTTTATAGAAATGAAATTATTTTCATGTATTTTGTCAATATACTAATTTTTGTTATTTTTTCTTCAATTTTCATTTTATTATAAACGACTTCTACTCCACTGTTTTACATTTATTTATTTTTTTTATTTTATTATAAACAATTTCTACTTTTTATATGAAATTAAATGCTAAATAATATCAAAAATTTTTTCTTGAATTTACACTTCATCGCCAAATTAGTTTTTATTCTATTGTTCATTTGAATTACTTGAAATTGTTTATAAATATGTGATTTTTTATCAGTTTAAAAACACAACAAATATAAAGAGATGTTCTTTACAAATTAGTAATCTGTTTATATTGGGAGACAATTTGTTTATGACAACTTAAGTACCCCAAAGGAAGTAAAAAAATGTTAATTTGTTGGGTTCAAATTAATTATTTTTATTGTTTTCTTATTCTCCTATAATTTAATTTTATAGAAATGAAATTATTTTCATGTATTTTGTCGGTATACTAATTTTTATTATTTTTTTTTCATTTTCATCAGTGCATTTAAAAATATTGATATTGTTTTATCAATATGATTGATTTTTTCATAAAAATAAGAATATTGTCGTATAATTATATATATAAGATGAAATTTTTTTGAAAGCTTTTATTTTTTTAAGAAGTCACCCAAACTATCTTTAACAAGAAGAAACACAATTATCTAACATGATTTTAGTTTTCCAATTAAAAAAATCTAAAAAAAATTACCAAACTTTTGTTTTCTGAAAACTAGAAACCAAAAATAAATCTTCACAAACAAAAAACGAAAACATAAATGGTTATCAAACGAGGTATAAATTTTTAACTTTGTGTTTAATTAAGTCCCAAAATTTTTAATTTTCTAGCTAAAAGGTCTTTGATATATTATTTTATAAAAAAAATATTTGAGGATTGATCTATTAAATGGCAGATTGATTTTTATGTCTAAAAGAAACCAAAATTTTCAATCTTATGTTTAGTAGATTCGTCAATTTTAAAAAGATGTGTTGAATCGATCAATGAACTATTAGATGTAAAATTATTCTCAATACTTCTCCTCCTTATTATAGATCCTGGATGACCCAATCGGTCATGCCAAATTGTAATGGATTCATGAACTTCAGGTTCATTGTTGCACATGTTTCAATTACTCATATATAAGTATAATACAATCCAAAAGATAAAGCAGACAATTTTTTCAATATACGTTTTTCATTTGAGACAGTAGAGATAATATATAGATATTCCATATTATTCTTACTAATAGTCTCAATATGATAACCATTGCAACGTATATCTTTAAAACTTAGAAGATTTCTCTTTGATTGACTAGAGAACAATGCATTGTCAATTATAAATTTTGTTGGCAAAATAATATTGGCTTTTCCAAAACCCTTGATCTTGCAGAACCCGATATTATATTTACTTTTGCTTTCAACATTGTCAATTTGGAAAAATATTTTTTATTTGTAAGTATTGTGTGTGTAATTGCATTATTTATCGGACATAAATCTTCTTTGCTCATTTTTTAAACACCCAACATATGAAAATGATCCATGTTTCTTCATTAAAAGAAAATAATTATAATAAGAAAAACAATATTTAAACTTTTAAAAAGTTACTAAAAAAAATGAAGATAGATAAAAGAAAACAACAACATTAAGTCTAAATATTCTCAAAATCAAAAGAAATACTTTATGTTCCATCAACTGCACCAATCTTCTCTTCAAGAGACTCAAAGAAGTTCGCCACATCCAAATTTGTCATATGGGATGGATCAAATATATCATTATCTTAATATGCAAAATTTGCTTCCACATTTTTCCCTTTTTCTTTTAGGGAGGCTTAATAGAGCTCAACTAAGTGTTTTGACGTACGAAAGTACATGATCAATGCCAATCATTCTGCATCAGAAGCATTTATTTTCAACACTTTTTGAACTCTTATCTTGTGGAGTTTTTTCTTTGTGATTATCATTTTGTGTGGTTCTTTTGAAATTTGAATGATTAAAATATAATAATTATTTCTTCTTCTGCCACAGTCACGACCTCGACTACAATTATTATTAAAATTCATAACATTCACTTCAGGGAATGGTGTCGTTCCGATTGGTTGAGATTCATGATTTTTCATCAATAACTCGTTACCACGAGAAGACATGAAATTAATTCAGAATACTGTTTAAAAATTTTCTCTCGATATTGTTATTGTAGAAGCATACTTGAGACATGAAATGTAGAAAATGTCATCTCTAACATATCGACATCAGTAATTTTTTCTCCGCATATTAATAATTTTGAATTGAATTTAAATAACGTGGAATTGTAATCATATGGAATTGTAATCACTTACTGATTTAAAATCTTGTAGCCGAAAATGCATCAACTCATTACGGGCTTTAGGAAGAATAACTGTCTTTTGATGATCATACCTTTCTTTCAAAAAATTTCACAAGATACGAGGATCTTTTATTGTAAGATACTCCATTTTAATCCTTCGTGGAGATGATGACAAAGGAAACTCATAACTTTTGCTTTGTTCTGGCTAGATGTCGTATTTCATTCTTTAATTGTTTCTCTCAAGTTCATAGCATCTAGGTGAATTTCGGCATCGAGCACCTATGACGAATAATTATTGCCATTAATGTCAGACTACGAATTCTAATTTTGTAATGTTTGTCATGACAACACTATCACAAAATATTGTATTTATATTAGAAATTTAATATGTACTAAATATACAAAATAACATTTAATTTATTAATTATAATAAAGAGGAAAAAAATTGACCTACCTTTGGCGATGGAAGCAACAGGAGCTCGTGCTAATAATGTGTTGTGAAATTGAGGAACACAATGGAGCACAATAAATATGGAGAAAGTATAATATATATATATATATATATATATAATAAAATAATAAAATATAACTAAGCTTATAAATAACTAAAATTATAATTTTATGAGAATAAAAATAATAGAAATAGAAAATATGATTTTATGAAAATAGAAAATGTATGAAAATTTCTTTTTATTCTTACAAATATACATCATATTAAGATCCACCAAATGCCATTTAGGTAAAGTAGGATGTGGACTTATATGGATATTGAGCATGAATTATTACAAGATACATTAACAACATGAAAAATGGCACATGACTTTTAGGATACTAAACATTGGACATTTATTTTTATGATATTTATAATAAATGTATATTTTTGAGGTTTATAATTATCACACTTCCATATAAAAATTCTGGATTAAAAGTAAGTTTCAAACTCTCTTTTGATTTGAAGTTTCTGAAAATCATACAACTAACCAACATTAATTGAATTTTATAAACTTTAAGTTCAATTTTTCAGTGTATTTTTGCTGGATAATGTTTGGATTGAGTTGATGTAAAAAAAATACAATACACAATATAAAGGATATGAATCTCCTTAAGAGAGTGAGATACTCGTACGTTAATCGAATTATTTAGTATTTGTTTATTAATATTTATCCAAATTTTTTATTATTTACAATTTCCTCGACATGCAACACCTCCATCGTGTTATACACCACATCATGTTTCAAAAATTACGTAAAATGATTTACAAAATGCGTAAACTATAAAAACGCAATTTGTAATTATTTGATAGGATTAACATTTTAAAATTTAAAATAATTTTATTGTAAAAAAATAGCATTTATTTAAATTTTATATCAATGATCACAGTGTAAACACCGATTATAAATGTCAAAGTGGCCTTCATTTGAGGTCAAATGTTCGATTCTCCAATCTTGTCATTGTTGTACTGAAAAAAAGACATCGATTATAAAGTAAAGAGATGATGTGAATAAAAGTTTTATCAAGTAAATTTTCTTTCCATGAATACTTTCTAAATGATTCAACAATAGAATGTTTATGTAGTGAAAAGAAGTAATAAAAAAAATGCACGGTTATCAAAAATAACATACGAAATGATTAAGATGAGCATAGTTTAGTCGAAATAACTGACATGCAAATCTTGTAATCTCATTCATCTAATTTGTTGGAATATCTTGAATCAATTATCTAATATTCCAAATGACCAACCACATGAGTATTAGTGAGTCGGGGTTTAGCGGCGACACACCTTGATTGGGCTTAAGGACAACGCCCTCGAAACCTAATTTTTATTTGTTTATGTGTTATTTACGATTTTGGACCTACGTTTTAAAGAGGTATCATATATAAACTCTAACCTTATTGGCATATCTACAAGATTATCTTATATTTTTCTCTAATAAAACTAATATCTCTTTCTGTTTATGGACGTAGCGAACACACTGTTACTAAATCATATAAATCTTTTTATCGACCGTGGGGAGCGGGGCAGGGATGCCCCACGAAGATTCCGCAGGGATCGGGTTCCCCATGGGAAAAAAATTCTACCTTTATTTTTCTCTAACATTTTTTTTATTTCAATTAAATATATATTTTTTACAATTCTTTAAACATTTTCAATGGAATTTTCATTTAAATGAAATATTATCAATTTTATTAATTAAAACAATAATACACATGCAATTTTAAAAATATAATTAAAATGCTAAATTCTCATAACTTGTAAAAATTAAAATTCAACATTTAGAGCATCCCAACTTAAATATTACAACATCTAAAGAATTAAAATAATAAAAATCTTGAACTTAAATAATTAAAACATTCATAATCATCCTAATAAAATCTACATTATTAATATGAATATTACACATATGCTAAAAATTTATAATTTATATACAAAGTCGGGGCAGGGCAAGGCCAAGGTCAAGGAATATCTTCCCCGTCCCGACCCCGAATTGTATATGGGAAAAAAATTCCCCTCCCTCCCCATTCCTGTTCGGGGATTCCCCGCCCCGTTTGGGGCGGATCTCCGCGAATTTTTTGGACATCTCTACTTCCGCTCGTGAGTATTCATATTTGGTCCTTCAATTTTGTCGATACATTTTCTTAAAAAACCTCTCTTTAGCATCCTATCAATAAGATTTCATGTGACACAAATAACTAGCATAGATTCATCTAAAAAATCTTTCTTTTTTCTTTTTCAATTAAACTCTTATATGAAAAAATAACTTGGGATCATAAAATTTCTACCAAAGCCTCGATTCCATGCGTCTAGAAGATAGAAAAATTCCTTGCTCAAAATTTATTTTTAACTAATTAATTTCGATCAAATTACTAATTTAGTCTTAAATTTTTAAGTTCATGTCTCTTGATAGGTCACAAATATTCCTAACTTCATGTGTATAATTCATGTGTATGTGTTGGACATCATCTTCAATATTAGTGTGATATTTGGCTTAACGTACTCTGAAGCTCAAGTTAGTAATGTAGTAATTATAATGGAGTTATGTATCTCTTTATTTTTATACTTTTGAATGATCTGACACTACTCTAATGTTCTTACATGGGCTCAGTCTATAGTCAATTGTACGACCAAACACTTTTTGAGGTTTTATTACCTCTTTTGGGGTTCTTCTACTTGATTATGAGAGCTTTGAGATCTTCATTTCCTCTTTTTGACAGTTGGACTTGTCAAACCTTGTGGATACTGACGAATGGATCTTCGACTTTAGGCCACGGTTACCTCCAATGAAACATAATAAATAAATGGTAATCTGAAAAGTGGGGCCCATTTTGATTATGTTTGGTGTTGTGTTTACTTGTGTTTTGTACCAATAATGACATCTGGGGCCCACTTCCAAATCCAAAATAAAAAAGTGCAATTCCTTTGGTGAGCAAAGGGTGATCAATCAGATCGCGTTTGGAAACTACTTTACTATTATCGTTACTATTACCATTACGGTTACACTTATGATGTCGTTACAACATGAGGACCATAAAAACTATTACATTTACAGTTACCGTTACCGTCTAACCCTAAAAGATATTGGTAACAGTAATGGTAATAGTAAATGTGACATATTCATAATTCTAAATAAACGTGATCAAAAGCAATCCAATTACTTTCGATTGTTGCCCATTATGATTGATCTATATCAATGGAATCCCATTATAATTACACTAGTTTTCATTACGAATTGATAAACGTGGCCTTATTTCAACCCATAACAATGTTGGTTTAGTCTTTCCTTTTTTTTTTTTAATATATATATATATATAGTTTTCAATAAGTGTCTAAGGGATTGTTTGTTTCACGGGCATCCTAAATTCCTATGGAGTGAACATCTAGATTACCGTGTTTGTTTTGTGGTATTGTGAGATGCCCCAACATCTGAAAATTTTCGGGCATCGTAGGATGTGGAGGGCATCTGGAGAGTTTTGGATGCCCTCTTGAAACATGAGTTTTCCGGATTCCCGAGTTGAGGGCATCTCCATTTTACTTTTTTGTCATTCCTTTTTATTTTATTTTACATATATATCTTCATTTTACGTTACATAATTAATATAAATACTGTCGACCATGTATATCATACATTTTTAATTATATCCTAATTCTTATAATTTTAGCAACATATTCAAATTCAAATTTAAATTTATATTTATTTTATAAAAAAAATCTTAAATTATGATATATTATTTTGTTGAGAAAAATAAAATATAAAATAATATAAATTGTATTAATTTTTTAAAAAATAAATTGATAAAAAAAATGTGATATAAGTTCAAATTATGTCAAATTAATTATAAAGTAATAAATAGTCGTAAGAACATTCTGGTAACTTTATGTAAATTTAAGTTATTCTCGAGTAGAAATCCTACTAAACAAACACAGTTATGAAAATATTTCCAAATATCTGCTAAAATATTCTTACAAAACAAACATGGTAATTTAAGAATGTTAGACATCTATAATTCCTAATATATAATTTCATAAATTTAAGATTTCGATTATCTACATTCTCAACAAATAAACGACCTCTAATAATTTAATTTTGTATTTAATAGACCTCTAAACCCTCAAATTCTTTGTCTCAACCTCCATCTCAAACTCTTCATTCATATTTCATATATTTCTTATAAATCAACAAAAATACAATCATAGAAAACAAAACTTTTTTATTTTCTTCAACAAGAGCTTTTTTTAAAAAAAGAAAAAGTATACAAACAAAATGATGTCAAATTCCCATAATTCCATCGCCCCTATTAAGTCTCCACTTTGCCACCTGGTTTCTAAGAATGGAGGCTTACATACAAGCCTTTTGTCTCTCCCACTTTTGTTCCCATAAACTTTCATCAATAATCTCTCACCGAATTCTCTGACATCAATCATTCCTTCAAATTTTCAATCACATATCTCAAACTCCAAGTTCCAAAGCGTATAAGCATGCTGTTGAGAACTTCTTCAACCCCAATTCTCAATTCTTGGCTTCACCAATCCAAATCCTCCCCTTCAGAATCAGACCAAATCCACCAGCTTCAAAGAGCTAAATCCATCTCGTTAATATCTTCTTTTCACCCTCCTCCACCCTCTTCATCGAATGAATCGCCGAAGAGAGTAATCCAAAGCTTACTAGAATCAGATTCCGCAGATCCCAGAAGGAAGATTCCCCTACCTAAGTGTTGTAAAGTTCGATCAAAAGTGAAATCCAGGGAGAATGGTGTATCAGTTCGAGATCAAGATCTCAAACCCACGTCAGATTCCTCTTCATCTTCGATTCATGGAGTATTTTTTAATTCTGGGTTGGGTTTGAAATTCCCAAATGATCAGGTTTGTGATGAGAAGAGGGATGCATGTGTTCTGCAGACGCTGGTAGTTGGCGGCGGAATGGGGAACGACGGCGGCAGGGTTTGTGGCGGCGGAAGAGGTTCAGACGGTGGAGGTGGAGGGGATAATGGTAGGTCAGGGTTTAACAATCACCATGGAAGCAATAGCACCGATGCTTATTATCAGAAGATGATTGAAGCGAACCCAAACAATGCTCTTCTACTTGGAAATTATGCTAAGTTCTTGAAAGAGGTATTTTAATTATTTTAAAATCTCTTGGAAACTTCTTCAAGTTTCAATGGCTGCCCCTTCTGATTATATTCTGCCATTTTAGGTTCATGGAGATTTTTCCAAAGCAGAAGAGTTTTGTGGAAGAGCTATTCTGGCTGACCCAAATGATGCAAGTGTTCTATCGCTTTATGCTGATTTAATTTGGCGTACACAAAGGGATGCTCAACGAGCTGAGGCCTATTTTGATCAAGCTGTTAAAAGTTCGCCAGATGATTGGTAAGAATATGAATATATGTTTACGAACTTCTCTGCTTATTTAGAATAGATTGAATTTTCAGTTTGAGGATTGATTGATTCTTGTTTAATTTGCTGGAAAGAATTCTATTGACTGGTGATTCATTCGTTTTACTTTTGATTGTTTTTGATAATGGATCAAGTTGATTTCGCCATGAATACAAGAACATGAACAAACTCTGAGTTCAGCTCCATTATCAGTACAATTACTAAGCCCCATAAGCTTATAATCGCTAGTTATAACTATAAATTCCTTTGTTTTGTTATCCATTTTCTACCCATTTCTGTTTTGAAAACTAAAAGAAAAAGTAACGTTTAGAAACTTGTTTTGTTTTTGGAATTTAACTAAGAATTCAAATGTTTTCTAACTAAGAAATTTGAAGGAAACAAACATAAAATACAAAAAAAACTTAAAATAAAATCGCTATCAAACAGGGTCTAAATGTTCATTGGTTGTGAATATTCCAATTTGATTGTGACTTGTGGCCATTTTCTGAGGGTTGAGAAAGTTCTCTTTGTTGCCTGTGGATCATGGAACATGTGGTGTGTGGTTATCATCAATTTCAGTACATCTTATAATTGGAATCTCAAAGTGAGCCTTGTTAAGTTATGTTATACAAGTTCTTGATCAAGTGTTGAATTGGAGAGAATATTTTATAGGTCCTTGCTTCTCGGTTTGTGATACTGTTGCAATTCAAAATTAATTTGGTTGTTGCTAAATCCTTTTTGTTTACAGCTATCTCCTAGCTTCATATGCACGGTTTCTCTGGGATACTGATGTTGATGAAGAAGACGATACGGTAGACCAGTATGAAACAGAGGAAAGTCACATGTCGCAGTCCGGTTACTCTCATGGAGCTCCTCACCATTCTCCTCTGGCTGCAGCTTCCTAATCTCATCAAATACGTAACATCTACTTGCCACTGTAAGATAACTTCAATAAAGTATCAGCTCATCACCACCTTTTTGCTGTTAGTATATATATGTAATTTTGGTAGAATGGATATGATTCTATGACTGTAACCCTTTCTATAGCACATCCTATGTAAAAAGTTCATCAATAAATCCCTTTTGTATAGAGGAAGATTTAGCATTATCTTCTATTTTAGCACTTCTTTTACCCTTGTGACAAAGTTGCCAATCTGAAAGGAGTCCAAGACTGTTTGTCAACGACTGAACGGTTTAGATTGGACGTGAGTGTACGAGATATCGATCCCGATAGGAGTACGAAGAGCTATGTGTTTGGTTAAAGGATGAACAAAGAAATGAAGTTGCTTGTGTTTAGTCCTTGAATTGGCTTGCAAATTGTAATAAGATCTTTTTCTTGTATGTGGTTATTTGCAGATATGCTAAGCTTGTGGCTGGTGGATGGTTTGACCAAATGTGGGTCACTTTTGGATGTCATTTTCTTTCGTGCTATCAGCCAAGCTGTTCCAGAGCATGCTTGTAATATCATATTTAATGGCAAATTACAATTTAATCCTTCATACTTTTGGGAACCAATTGTTATTATCTTCTAATCATCTAACATCTAAACTGGTATCCACTTGCATATTTCAACACATTGATTGGTGGTTGAGTTCAAATTTCTTGAACCCCACTTTATGGAGAGAGAGAAAAAAAAAAAAAAAAGCTAAGAAAAAGACAGTTAATTAAGATGGGTATAAAATGGCATGTGGTGTTATCTAATCTGACCCACTTTTGTTGTCCATTTCTGGAAAAATTTAATACTAATAGAAAGATGCTTAAGATACAAACAAGCATAGAAAAAGCCTATTAATCTGCCATACCCCATGTGGTAATCTTGCACTTTTGCTTGCTATATAGTTAAAAGTCTTTATTAAACCATAGTCATAAATGATTTGAAAATTTCATTGATATATTGTTATTTTAATTCGGTATTTTATATCATTGCATCAACTATTGATTCGTATATTTCGCTTCATTATTATTAAAAATTGTAAATAAAAGTCAATTCAAACTAATTGAAGTATTAACTTCAACCAAAACAAGCTCAAAGGGATTCTGAAAGTTGACATAGGAGTTTGTGCATCCCAAAAGAGAAAGTCAAATACTTAGGTTTTGGGTTGACTAGTCGAACTCGCTTTTAGTTCTTTGCATTCTCAAGGGCCACACCTATTCTGAGTCTTTGACATTGTCGTTATTGCAAATATCTCCAAGTGGAAGTCGAAAGATGGGCCTTATAAATAGCCTCATATCGACAATTTCACTGAATAAGCAATTCTCTTGATGCTTAGTCGAGCTAAATACTTTATGTACTAATTTAGGCATCCGAGTGTATTTAGTTCAACACCACACCGATGTGATTACTCTTGTAGGTCAATTCCCAGTGGAACATTAAGACCCTATGCGAAGTTTCTCGAGCCAACATATCCTATCATTCCAAATCCTTTTTTCTTGTGGGATTAAAAGTTCACTATCATTCGTGGTTTAATTTTAAGGGAAAAGGAGTAAGTTCATAGTCATATCTTGAGGCAAAATAAATAAATAAATAAATAATGAACAACATTCTCCAACTTCACATCCCTTTATACTCAACAATTAGTCACTAATGTCAGTAAATATTTAAATAATTTTTAGTTCATGATTATTACAATTTTGGGTGCATAAAGCTTAGAGTTGAAAAGTCTTCATTTATTTAATCTGTGTTTAAATTATATAACAGAATAAGGTGTAGACATTTTAGAAAGTGTAACAACTTACATTTTGTTTGTAAAATAACCATTCGTAAAAGTCAATTGGCTTACATTAAAATTTAAATCTATTTTCTCCTAATTATTATCATATTTTCCATCTTTTTTAAGTAAAAGAAATGAGTTATTAGTCAAATTTAAAAAACAAAAATAGAATTTTAAAACCTATTTTTTTTATAGATGAAAAATTTAGAAGTAAAAACTTAATTTTCAAAAACTAAAATAAACCAATTAAATAATTACAAAATGAAACAAAATTATTAAATTGGAACATGCAAATTAATTTAGTGATTAAAGACGGACCAAATTATATATATACTTAGGTGAAAGGTCAGTCACGTCAAATAAGAGTAATTATGTGAAAAAATGATCACGATTGCATATGCAAAGTCTTTTTTAATGCTTCACTTTAATGAGAATATCTAAATCCTTATCTCATTGACATAATTTTGGCTGCACTAAATTCGAAGCTGATTGGAATGCATAATTTTAGAAAATCAAAACCCAAGATAATTCCAAGTTTTTAAAAATAGTAATAATACTTATAATAATAATAATTCCAAACACCAATTAGTCCCATCCCATTAGCTGTAAAGAATGATTAATGAAATTGACATTGACGGTCTCAACTCATCTATATTGATGATTAAAACATTTTTTTTAAGGAATAAGCAAAAAAATTAAAATTAAAATTAAAAAAAATAATCATATAAAATCATTAACAAAAATGTAGACTTTTTTATTGAAATGGTTTTCGAGAGAGTTGAATCTGTTTCAAATAAGATTATATATATATATATATATATGTGTGTGTGTGTGGAGTTTGAAAATTCAAATTTTTAACATCTAACAAATAGCTAATGGTTTAATTGTTCAATTGAATTTAAGTTTGGGAAACTAATCAAAATTGTAAACAATGTTATTTTCAATAAGATCACAATGCAACGAAAGGTTATAGCAATTAGTATATTGTATGGATATTTTTGAATCGAAGGTATAATCAACCTAAAATAAGTATAGAGACAATAAGTTTGAGAAAATAACAAGGTTTAGGCTAAAGATAGCACCCTAGGCCAGGACGAGGGGAGAGGATCAGTTCGTGTCGAAACCCAAATTAATGTGTCTAGCCTTGGCATCATCAAAGGTCGAACCTAACAAAATAGCCATGGAGCATATATCACACATGCCCTATCCAAAGCATCACCTTATGATCAAAATGGTCTTAAGGGGAAGATGGTCGACCGCAATCCAAGTTCAAGGTCAATCCTAACGAAACTTGAAACTGGACACACCCCTCCGCCTGGTAAGTTATATGGTTATCCTAAAGTCGACTCTGAAATCATATTGGGACAATCTAGGTCTATCATCTCTCTAGGAATATGTCATTATAGTTTCATATAAGGTAATCTGAATCATACTCCCAAACTTCTTAGCTTCCACCATCTTTTACTCATTTAAGCATCAGAGTGTGTGTGGCAAATTTCATACTAATGTGTAGGTTTTTATCTTTTGCAAGTTGCGTTCTTCTCTCTTTCAAACAAATTTATTATAATTATCATATGAAGATCGGATATGTTTCTTTGCGTAGATTTTGGCATATTTTCTTGAGTAGATTTTGGCATCAAACGGTATCATAAATAATTAAAAGCATTAGAATAAGTTGAAAATGAATGTTCTCTGATTACATATATGGAATAAAAACTCTTCCCTAATTTGAATGGGTCTATTTATTTTTCAATTAGATTGGTGGCAAGTCAATTTTTTTTTTTAATCTCAATCAATTTTAAGTTCATCTATATCTATCAAATATGCAATTTCTACTTGTAATAATGCAATCTGCCTCTTTTGTCATTTGTTAAAATTTTACATTTACCCTTCTTTGCAAGTTACACATGTATATTCTTTTAATTTTTCTAAAAGTGATATAGAATGAAATTTTGAAGTTTAGAAAGAAAACTGGAACTAATGAATTAAACTAGAATGCAAAGGTAAAATTAAAAAATAATAATAATAATAATTAAATAATAATTAAAACATTTAGAATTTAAGATGAAGTGAGAGTCAAATTTTGATGTGGATTAAAGGATTAAGATATTGGCATACCATAAACTAACGAATTTAACATCAACATTGATGATCATTAAAAATTAATAATAAAAATATTGATGTCAATTTCAATACCAAAATTTCAATTTTACAAATATATTGACACCAAAACTAATAGATGAAGCTTGCAACAATTAAAAAAATACAGAGGCTAATTGATTAAATTAAAAGTTAATAATTATATCCGTAACAATCTTTTTAGAAGAATTATAATCGTAAAAAATTACATAAACTGATATATCAAATTAAAAATTTAAGAATGTAATTTTAAACAGGTTCGAATTAAAATTTTGGTTACTCTAAAAGGAATTAATCTGACACTATCACTAGACATCAAAGTCCTTATAGTAGAATCGAATAAGGCTGAAGAATCATATAGTGAGGTTGGTGTTTGAGTTAAAGAAGTTTAGAGCCTTTCGATCTGGTTTAACTCTATTTCGTTTGATTTTATTGGTAGGGAGTGTAGTACTTTAGCTGATAATATTGCTAAAAGAGCTAGAATAGACCGACATTCTTGTGTCTAGT
>NW_028326752.1:0-35000 GCF_027475165.1 Benincasa hispida
TGTGCCTAAGTGTAACATTCGAAGCAGCCAATCAACGCAAATTTATGAGAGAGGAATTTAGCATTATTGCCTTAGTAGAAGATATGCTTGAGGACAAGCATATATCTAAATTTGGGGGTGTGATAACTTGTAGAAATACAAGTTATTTATACTGCTTTATTCAGATATTGTGGCCAAAAGAGAGTAAATATGTGTCGATTGTATGAAAATTAGCTAAGAAATACAATAAATATAAATTATCGCAATTACACCCACTAACATTGTCAAGATGGTAAAAGAGGACATTTTTACTCTGTTTTGCAAGAAACCAAGTCACCGCTTGCGATCAAGACTCAACGAGAAACTGAACAACGCATCTCTGTCACATTGCGCCCGTCAAACCACAATGAAGAGACGATTAACGCAATGATGGTGCAATGCGAGTTGATCCCGAGATGAATTTCAACCGCATGCGGTAATAAAAACAACACCGCATGCGAGCACCCGATCGAAAGATGCAGCTGAGCGACGCAAATGCAGAGGATTGCGACACGTGTACAACTAACCGTTATGTTGATTTGACGGTCTGATTGCATAACAGAAGGAATATTTATTCCTCCATCTTCGAAATTTCCATAACAATAAGTAGGGCCCACAAGCAAGAGTCAAAGCTTTTCACCTATAAATACCCCCATAGAATTCAGAGAAGATATACTTGATACGGGTATAATTGATACGAGGGCTAATTGATGCTAGATTATTGAGAGAAAGGCTGAGCTGAGTACTGATTGGAAGAAATCCGGGAAGAGAAGAGACAATGCCGAGAGGTGAGTCTCAGTGCGAATCTGCCAGATCCTCGCCGTGAAGCTCTGTGCTTAGATACCTGCTACCGGTTGAGCAAGCCTGAGAGGAAAGCTCATCCTTCTGCAAGATCCATCCACACTGGCAAGCAAATCTTCATCCAGATCGGCGCCAAGATGTTGGCACTTATTTGTATTTGTTTCTAACTCTATTTCATTAATTGTACTCCATTCTCTTAATCTCTTCATTCACAAATCATGTATCAGACGTTAAATAATTTTATTGAATATCTCGATCATTTCCATTTCTACTTCTCTGTCTATTTTCGTTCCTGAATTAATCGTTTTCTCCATGAAGTTTTCTTAATCCCTTGGTAATTAATATGGATTAAACGAGTAACTTAATATGTGCTAAAGAGATAAATGAGTTTAGCTAAGGCATGCTAGACAACATCTTCACCTGTGAGAGCAAAAGTGAAGATGTCATTCTGATCTGTCGAGAGAAGGTTAGAAGAATGCATTAGCTAAAGCGAGTAGTACTTCCAAAGATGGAAGCAACCCCTCGTTCATTACGTTCGTCCCTATTTCTCCACAGAGATGTGGGAACGCGGCCGATCATTGAAAGGTGTATGCTAAGGGAAAAGCGGAACTGTATTTATGCCTTTAATGCAATTAAGGAACTTGCGCTGTTTATATTAGTTATCTTTTCTGTTTCTGCTTCACACATAAGACCTCACCGCATTACATGATCTTTATATAATCTTCACAGCCAGCCTTGACCTCAGCATCTTGTATCATGAAACCTGTATCTTGTACCATCTTAGCTTAGGTTTACTTTATCGCAATTTATCTTATTATCACATCTTTACTGCTTTACTTTACTTTATCGCATGTTTAATTAATTGTACACAAAACTCTTTTATTAATTTGAAAAAAAACCCTGGTCGCATATATCACAAACATAACATAATAACCTCAAACAGTCCCTGTGTTTGACCTCGGATCACACCGAGAAACTTGCAGTGAAATTATACTTTGTTTCAACGCAAGAAAACTTGTGACAACGCACAACATACTACAAGAACATTCATTAATAACGCATATCTAGAAGTAGTATCACATATCATTACATAAAATCTATGTCATCAAGTTTATGGCATGGACTTGCATCATAGTACAAAAATCTGCATTACACACAGCGAGTCTGAAGCCCAACCGTCTACCTCAAACAAATACCACTCGGACAGAAGGAAACGAAGAAGACAACACCACTCAGAGCCCTCAGTATCCTTGGAGTGAGAATCCAAAGGGTGGGCTTTATTTGGATTTGGTAGAGGGAAGGAGGAAGAGAGACCGTACACAACGATCAAGCAAGTTGAAGAAGAGATCGTCTATTGCATAAACAAGATGCTTGATCGTTTGGGTGAAGTATACGATCGTGTAGGAAAAGTAAGCGATCGTGTAGGAAAGGTCAGCGATCGTATAAACGAATGTGTAGGAAAAGGGTGAGCGATCGTCCGAACGGTCGCGTAGGAAAAACTAAGCGATCGTCTATACGATCGTTTATTAAATACTGAGAGCTAAACGATTTCTTAGGAAAAAGGTAGACAATCGTTTAAATAATAGCACGCGACGGTGTAATCAGTATGCGATCACTTAGCAATATCATTGATGCATTGTGAATATGATGAAATAATGGTGTATATTGCGATGGTGGTGTACATGTTGCACATGCAAGTTTTCCTAGTAGAATCCAAGTATAAACCCTACTACGTTTCCTGGTAAGTCCAGGGTCGAACACAGGGACTAATGAGACAATATGCGGTGATAAGTTTTGATTTCTTTGCGGTGACAAGAACAATAAGTTGGTTGGTATATTGTGTAAAGTGTAAATCCTATACGGCGAAATTGATTAAAGAATTAATGATAGCGAAAGTTACAATGAGTATGCAGGGAATGGGTTGAAAAGGGATTTAGCTAACAATTCCTAAGATTGCGTTCAAGATATGCGATCATGCTACATACACACAACAACATGTCATCTCTCAATGCAAATGCCATAGTTCCTAATTTTAGGACGCATATGATGTATACGATGATGTCTATAGGACTTATGTCTAAGCCTCTATTCTTGTCTATGTGATGATGAATGATACTCACATACACAAGGCGACCGCATACTATCATATCCTATTTCTAGGGTGCATGCGATGCATGATAGCAAACTGGACTTATCTTTAAGTCTCTATCTCTTGCTTATGCGGTTCTAATATGACTTTCTCAAGCCTAGATTCTAACCTGACTCTCTCAAGTCTAGGTTCTTTCTCTAGACTACTCTCTCAAGTATCTCTAAAGGGTGATGGACGCATACATAAGACAAGATGATCGCATAAAATGAAGATCTTAAGTCATGCTAGCTAAGTGCTTCTCAACCCATTTGGAAGTTTAGTTACTCATGCGCAATGTGAAGAGATTGAACAGATGTAGAGATGCAAATTCCATTTTATAAATAAAATCAGAATACAAACGATAATTAAAAGTAGGGATAGGAGGCCCGGTAGCAATGTCTTTCTCCCTAAGACTTTTACACTGTGTTTTACTCTACTCTGCCCAAAAGAATATTTTTGCTTTCGCAAGTGTCGGCCCTCTCTCTGTTCTTAACGCTTCATGGCAGTCTCTCGAGTTAACTAGGAATGATCTTTCGGTGTCTTCTCTCTTCGCTCGCCTCCGCCTCCTAAGTATAAGAACTACAGACTAACGGTTGTCTATGTATAAGAACTACAGACTAACGGTTGTCTATGATCTATCTTCTATGTATATGGCGAACTGTGTATATGTCGAACAAGCAAAATTCTGAACTCCTTTGATGAAGGTGGCCCTCGGTATTTATAGAGCTTCAAGGTGAAGAACTTTTCTCCCAAATGATTGCAATAATGGGCGGTCATTAATTCTTTTGTCTGATGCGTCGATTAATGGTCATCGAAAAGTTGGGTGTACTTTCTATAATGTGTCATTAATGGCTTGTCAACTAAATTCGGATTCGACTGTCATCAACTTTCTGTCCTATCATGATTAATCTTTCACCTTGATGCGCCGTCTTTACGCGGCCACCTTCTTGAGCAAATCTTTGCGAGCGCATACGATCACATAGCTTTGTGGTCGCAATCTTCTAATGCGCTTAGGTGCCAAATTCCTTGGATTGCAATTTGCTTTGCGCCAACGCATTTTCCTGCACAAAAATATGTAAATTAGCTGCTTTAATGCGATGGCCATATGCAATCACAATGTTCTCAACTTAATGCATTTGGACATGATTTTGCATAATTTTACCATCGCATTCCCACATTTTTTTATATCTTTGCGTTGTAATAACGTGCATTTCTACTTGTTATCACACCCCTAAATTTGAAACAATGCTTGTCCTTAAGCATAAACTAAAGATTTTCCTTAGAGAGTCAGTCACCTTTTTCTTACCTAGATATCTCGAGGTGCCTTATTCAAATTTTATGAACCACAATCCTCTTAATTTCTGTCTAGGTCTCTACTTAAAATATTTATAAAATTTAGGGACCGCAAGTTTAACCTTAAAAAAGACTTTACTTGTTTCCAGGACATCGCATGATTTATTTCAACAACTTTTTCAACTAAGGAGTTTCCAAATGATTTTTATCCTTGCGTAGTTTAGATATTCTTTTTATGATCTTGCGCTGATCCAAGTGTCTAGCCTTCATTTTGGCTTGCCTCCACGGGTGTCATGCGGGCATCCAACTACGAGTAAGGTGGTCTTTCTCAGTTCTAAACTCATGCTCATTTGGCAGAAGAGTTGCGATCACTTATTTATGCATTGATCACGATTCCTACCTTCGTTTTGGCTTGCCCCCATGTCATACGGACATCCAACTACGAGTAGGATCCGATCACACATTATGATTTTTTTTTTTTTGAAATGTCTAAAGGTAGCAAGGTTGAAAATAAATACCAACAACCCCAAATTTAAACACAGCAATGTCCTCATTGCTGATAGACTGAAAGAATTCATGCGATGCTCTTAGGAAGTTTCATAAAAGCTAGTTTGAAAGAAAGCTAGTGGACCACTAACTTCTAGAAATATTTCATGAATTGACTGTCCTAAAATTAAGTTGATTCTAGTACATGCGATGAGAAATAGAGGCATGCGTTTCATCATTGAAATCATAATTGGTATGGAAAACAATGCAGTGACTAACTAAAGTAATCAATATTTAATGGTTACGCCAACTAAAGAGGATGCGATGATAGAATTATCAATGTTAAGAATGAGATGCGAGAGTGCAAAATTTGGAATAAGCAAAGTCAAAGAAAGATACAACCCTCAAATTTGCTCTGTTGCCTACATCATTTGTGATCGCATCCTTCTTTGTGGCGAACTGATTTCTTTGATTGCGATGGCTGAACGAACTAGTCGCATTTTTCAATTATCGCGTAGCTCCCCCACAATCGTTTACCACGATCGTTGCTAAAAACATCGAGAGGGTCAAAAATATAAAAGATAGAGTAAATTTTCTTTTCTTTTCTTTTATTATTATTATTTTTTGAAATTGATGTTGTAAAAAGGATATAAAAATGATAAAGGATATAAAAAAAAGGTAGAGTGAGTTTATGAACTGAAGATTTCAAAGGATACTTCAAAAATATTGCGTCCTTGATGAGTTTGAATCGTATGATTGCGCAGGGATTGCCCACTTCTTCATTAGTCGGAATTCCTCAGGTGCACAGAGGTTTTCTCGTGATGCAATTCTTCTCCATGATATATTTTGACTCTTTGCTCGTTGACTTTGAATGCGTTGGTCCCGTCCTCATTGGATAACTCAACCGCTCCATGCGGGAATACCTCTTTGATTATAAATGGACAAGACCATCGTGATTTTAACGTTCTGAGAAAAAGTTGTAGCTGAGAATTGTACAACAAGACCTTTTGTCCGATTTGGAGATTCTTCTCGCATAGTTGTTTGTCATGCCAATGTTTTGCGCGCTCCTTATAGATTTTGGCATTCTCATATACTTGAGTTCTTCATTTGTCAAGCTGACCAATTGAAATTTCCTTGCCTCCCCTACGGTCTTTTGATCAAAATTGAGTTTTTTCACTGCCCACATTGCTTTATGCTCCAATTCAAGCGGTAAGTGGCATGCCTTTCCAAACACCAGCGCATACGAGGACATGCCTATAGGTGTTTTATTGGCGGTCCTGTATGCCCACAAGGCATCGTCCAGCTTCATTGCCCAGTCTTTGCGTGAAGGCTTCACCACCTTCTCTAAGATCAGTTGATTTCCCTATTGGACACTTCAGCTTGGCCGTTTGTTTGTGGATGGTATGCGGTGGCGACCTTATGGTGGATATTATACTTAAGCAGTAATTTGTTGATGATGTTATTAACAAAGTGGGAGCCTTCATCACTTATTATGGCACGTGGGGTGCCAAAAGGAGTGAAGATATTTTTCCGCAAGAACTTAGAGACTACCGTCGCATCGCTTGCGACACATGATACCACTTTTACCCATTTGGAAACATAATTGAGGGCCAATAGAATGTATTTGTGACCATTTGATGGTGGAAATAGTCCCATGAAGTCTATGCCCCAGACATCGAATAGCTCCAATTCTAATATGATATTCATGGGCATCGCATTCTTCCATGAAATGTTTCTCGTGCGTTGGCACTGATCGCATTTCATTGAGTAGTCTCTTGCGTCCTTGAATAAAGTTGGCCAAAAATATCCACTTTGCAACACCTTTGTTGCTGTGCGTTGGCCTCCAAAATGTCCACCATATGGCAAGTCATGTCATTGAGATAGTATGCGCTGGTGAGCAGCTTCTGGTACGCATAGGCGCAAAATCTGGTCTGACTCCCTCTTTTAAAGATTTGGCTCGTCCCAATTATATGATTTACATTCGTGTCTGAGTCGCCTCTTTTGGTGGGTTGTGTAGTTCTCAAGAAATTGTTCACAAACTAGATAATTTACTACATCTGCGTACCATGGTAATTCTTCAATTCTGAACAGCTGCTCATCTGGGAAGGTTGCGTTCACCTCCGACTAGTTGCGGTCAACTTCCGGATTTTCTAATCTTGATAGATGGTCCGCAACCTGGTTCTCCGTACCTTTGCGATCAATGATTTCCATGTCGAATTCTTGAAGGAGGAGCACCCATCGAATCAACCTTGGCTTTGCATCCTTCTTTGTCATTAAATATTTGATTGCCGAGTGTTTAGTGTGAACGATCACTTTGGATCCCAGCAAGTAAGCTCTGAATTTCTCCAGCGCAAAGATCACCGTAAGAAGTTCTTTTTCCGTGGTGGTGTAATTTGTTTGGGCAGGGTTCAAGGTTCTACTCTCATATGCGTGGGGTGTAGCATTGTTATCTTCTTTTGTGCAAGCACCGCCCCCATCGCATAACCGCTCGCATCGCACATCAACTCAAATGGCTTCGTCTAGTCCAGTGCGGTCAATATAGGTGTGGTTATTAATGTGTTCTTCAGTATCTTGAATGCGTTAAGACATTTTCATCAAAGTCAAATGTTCTATCTGCCTTCAGCAATGCACTCAATGGTCACGCAATCTTCGAAAAGTCCTTCACAAAACGTCGATAAAATCCTGCATGCCCCAAGAAGCTCCTGACAGCCTTCACATTTCCTGGAGGTGGGAGCTTAATCGTCACCGGTGGGGTGATCAGATGCCCCTTCGTTGGGATGAGACATTCTCAACCATTAGACAAAACCAACTCTTGGAATTGAACCTAATAGCCACCATTTATTTGGTCCAGAACTGTTAACCTTTAACAATTTCGTGTAAGTGTGACCCCTCGCTTTCGGTGCCAGAGTCCCGCCCTAATGAGCCCACTGTAGGGAAGAAGTAGATTAGGACAAGAGACTAAGTAACCTTATCCTCTTGCAGGAGATCAAATAAAGAAACGCGCAAAACTGCCATCCTATAGGAGGACACTCACATGGTGCCTCAAGGCGATGCGCAGAAACTTTATTCGATCCAACAAGGGATATGTTGTTGCACTTCCCGCTCCCACTTACTATGAACACTCTCCTCATCCACCTTGATATTGACCTACCCAAACACCATCCGTTAGGGGGACACGCCAAAGGTGCCATGAGGCTGAGGGTAGATCTCAAGGTGTGGACTATAAAGGAGAAACGTAAAAGGTTTAAGTGAAGCATCATATGCCCCAAGTACCTCCCACTGAATGTTCTACCTAGGGGTTAATTAACCTAGAAAATCCGGCTACTGATTTTAGTCTAAGTCATCTTTTTAAGTCTGCTCATAAACAATTTTTGTTTATGAATTCTGAACAAGTTCAAGTAGTCACATTTAAACACTTTAATGGACTGTCCTTAACTTGCATGCATGCATCAAATCTATCTAATTCACCTTTTCAGGTAAGTTTCCAAGCAAGGGTGTTACGTTTCCATCAACTTAAATATCCCAGCCTAGACAGAACCCGCCTTAGACAAAATGTCCCTTATAGATAGATTTGCTACACTTTAACCTTTTATTAGTCAATTTAATCCTATTAAATTACTTAAAATATTAAAACCTAAGGGTTGCTAATCATATTAGAACCATGATCTTAGGTCTATGTCATCCAAGTTTTAAGCATTTTAAAACCATGAATTAAACCTAAGTGAGCATGTATGTCTTTCTTATTGCTTTTAGTTCTAATTTTTCTTTAACCTTTTAAAAGAAACAACTAAAACACATTGTTCACAACTAGGTGTTTATAATGCTTATAAAGAAACCTACGTGTCATGCTTCATGCAATGTTTGGTCATTACTATACATAACTTTTATATACACATAATAACCAAGCAAGCATGCTTTCCATACACCCTTATACTATAACAATTATAATATAAAGATGATGCATGTCAATGCTTTTTATGCATGCATAAATATAACTCTTATATTATATGATGCATGAGCATGCTCTTACATAATTAAATCATGCTTCTCTAAATTATAACATATACAATAAAGAGATGATGCATGACCAATGCATAACCTAAGGTGGGATTTACTATATATGCATACCTTATGACATATAAAAAACCATACATCTCATGTAATAAACCAAGGATTAATGGACCGGAATGAACATTTACATAAATCGGAATGAAATAACTCTATCTATTACATTTTCCGTCGAGCAAATTGGTTCACAGGCGAACCAGGTCTTGAACAGCCAAGAGAACTCCATCGTTTAGTAAACGCCGAAAGTAAACGATCGCTTAGCACACATTAGACGATAGCGGGTGCTTGTCGCTTAAGAAAAGGTATACGATCGTGTAGGTTTTACTAAGCGATCGTCTAGTAGTAAGCAGTCGTTTAGAAAACTCAGCGCGCTAAGCGATCGTTTAAAAAAATTGAGCGATCGTTTAGAGAACGCGTGCGATCGTTTAGTGCGCAGGTATGCGATCGTTTAGGAGATAAGGCGCTATCGTATAGGCTCTCAACTAAGCAATCGGGACGTTTTCACATCGTGAACGATTTTTCGAACTCTATGCAAAAATGAAACCAATTTTCATTTTATTCTCCAGTTACAATACCAAATTTGATTTTCCCACTAACGCACGACCCAGGATAAATATCCGGTCAATTATCACATAACCAACCAATTAATTAATAAATGAATATAATCATATTATATTCTTAACCTATAGTTTGATATCATATATCTACTATAGTAATTTCTCCTCTACTTGATATAAATCATATTTATATCTAATTTCCTCCAAAATAATGTATCTCATACATTTAGTCAATTATATCATATACAATTAACCAGTTCAATTATATCATATATAATCGAACTCCCTTTTGTCAATTTGAACATTTCAAACTGACCCAAAAACTAATTCTCGACTTTATCCAAGCTACCTAGGGGACCTTATGGACCTGTGACTCGAAGCTCCAACGGTACGTGAATAGCTGACTAAACTCTTTAGCCACGAGATCCACTATCCGTTAACTGCCAGGCATTCCACTAAAGACCAACAGTTGGACTCTTCTTACCACAAATATATTTCTGTGTCCATTAGATATAACCAATCATGAGTACAATGACCCTTCACAGATGCTCGTAAGTACAGCTGGGCCAATTTACCATTTCACCCCTATAGTTACATCTCACTCCTTAAGTACCATTGATTCCTCTAATGAACAATACAACATAGTCTAACTATGTGTGAACACCTCTCGGGCCAGGAGAAGGTGTGTGGCGCCACATCGTTCAAGTCCTGGAATCAACCCTTAAGGGATTTATTTATCTACTTGCCCCTGCTTTGGGGAAGGAATGAATTCCATCTTGTGTAGCTGAGTTCCCAGCTCCCAAATCAAAGAAATCCCCAAAGTGGTAGCTTTGAGTCGCCGAACTGGCCACTCGCATCCATGCAAATCAAAGGACCGCCCTCAATGGCAAGAGTTTTCAACTCACTTAGGATTGAGGTCATGTTACCTATGGTCATCCTAGTGAAGTGAAGTCTCTATCATGAACAGTGTTATATAACGAGACATTAACACTTCGTGGTCAGGTCTTATAATAACTCTTTGGATAGGACGCCCCCGCTCGCATGTCCCCTGCACGAATGATCAGGATCAGACCATCTGTGACAAGTCACAACACTTGTGACCATTCCACAAAACGGGCAACATTCGTAGCATTACCAAGATAAGGTTTCCCTCGATCTATATACTACAAACCATTTTGGTTATCACTTAAGACATGATCCACTTGTATGTCACCACATACATACTTAAGTTACACACAGAGAACCAGGGATTTTAGGTTTATTGGTTTGTGGTAAAGCAAATAAAACATTCAACTGAGCAAAATCAAGATGTGAAGTAAATATCATATATTATACATCACAAACGTTCGTACAAACTGTTTACAAACTATAGGACACGAGACTTTAGGGAATCAACTTTAACACCAAGATCATCACGTGCTTCGCTTTCTCAAATCAAGCATACACATTCGATTGAAAGAGAATCAGAGGATCAAGTACTAGAGATCGAACCACATCGCATCAAATCAACATCAACATCAACACCAACTCAAGTTCAACTCCACAAAACGAGTTTCTCCGGAAGCCTCGTGCGAACACTAATCCTCCAAGAAGATCATCAAGCCCAAAGGTCTATCATCCAAGAAGATCATCAAGCCCAAAGATCTATCATCCAAGAAGATCATCAAGCCCAAAGGCCGATCATCTAAGAAAATCAACAAGCCCAAAGATCGATCGTCCAAGAAGATCAACAAGCCCAAAGGCCGATCGTCCAAGAAGATCTCAAGCCCAAAGGCCGATCATCCAAGAAGATCAACAAGCCAAAGGCCGATCATTCAAGAAGATCAACTAGCTTAAAGACTATAGTTCATTTTGAAAGCATCAAAACATTATGTATTATATATTGTACCCACTTTCCACAAAATCAATACAAATACAAAGTTTAAGTTCCACGAAATAAATTTCTCTTGAAATCTCGTGCGAACAACTATATTATAGGTAGAGTGTATCAGCAACAGAGTCTGTCACTATTAGATTTTGCTATATTTGTAATTCTTTAAAAATATTTCTATAAACTTAATTATTATCCCTAAAAGTGCTACCCAATGCAATTAACCTATTTTATTTTGATCAAACCTCGAGAAGTTTGTATATGTTACCAATATATACAACAATTGTGGGGATGAAGGATCGAACTATTCACCTTTAAAGTGAAAGATCGTGCTAATTACCACTAAGCTAAGTGTATTTTAACACTTGTACATACCTGATATACCTGTGCACATTATATATAAATGTCAAATATTATATTTAAGAATGTTTTCTATTTTGGTTATTAGCCAGTTTACTTCTCTCACACTTTACTATGAGTTAATAGTGCAAAATACTTCCAGGCTATTTTCATCCCAACAAATTTTGGAATTGTTATTAAAAATCACCTTGATCTATTTTTTGAACTTTAATTTGTTTAGCAATTTCTCGAGTCTGACTTTTTAAAATGATAGAACCATTAGAATTTTGTAGTATATAAATTTTTTAAAAGTTGTTTGTTTGATAGGAATCCAAGATTTTTATGGAGTGAATATATGGACTACTGTATTTATTTTGTAGTAATGTAAGATGTTCGGGCATTTGGAGATTCTCGGGCATCCTAAGATGCCGTTATGGGGGATATCTCGAGAATTTTGGATGTCCTCTTAAAACATGGATTTTCTAGGTTTCCGTGGTAAAGACATCATCTTTTTTACTTTTTACCCTTCTTTTAGTGTGTATATATATATATATATATATCACTCTTCTTTCACTATAAGAATTCTGGGTAAAACCGACATTAAAGGGCTTTAATGTCAGTTGACAACCGACCTTGAAGATCATGTTATAAAAGGTCTTTAATGTCTATTGTCTTTAATGTCGGTTTTAAACCGACATTGTAAACCCTCTTCAATGTCGATTTAAATTCAACATTAAAGACAATCGACATTAAAGACCTTTTATAACACGAACCTCAATGTCGATTGTCAACCGACATTAAAACCCAGAATTCTTGTAGTGAATTAAAATAAATACTGTCAAATATGTATTTTTACTTTCTTTGGTTATATTGTAATTGTCAAATATGTATTATTTTGTAGAGGAAAATAACAAATAAAATAATAAAATTACATTAATTCATAAAAAAATCAAATTAATAAAAATAAATATGTTATATAAGTTCGGTTTATATTAAATTAATAAATAGTTGTACGGACATTTTTAGAACATTATGTAAATTAAGACATTCTCGGGTAGAAATCCTACCAAACAAACACGGTCATCCAAATATTCCTAGATATATAAAAAATATTTCATATAAAACATGGTTATTTATGGATGTCTAAATATTTGTAATTCCAGACATCAATAATTTCATGCATCTAAATATTTTGGTTATCTACGTTCCCGAGAAACAATGGCCCCTAAGTTATTTATCTTGATTTTAATATTTTACAACCACGACATTTACGAAGCAATATAATTGAGTTGGAATCGACTCATCCTCGTTTATGGCAAATGATTCGAATATTGTAAATAATATGGATAACATTTTAATGACATAAAATAAATAGTATTATTTGTTATTAATTTTGCATTATGACTTATTTGTATTAAATAATATAAAATTTGGATTATTGCTATTTATATATTTTAATGTGTGTTATATATTTTTTGTATTATATAACTAAATAATATTACAAAAAATGAGGAAAAATATAGGAAAAAAAGAAAAAATAAAAGAAGAAACAAGTATAGTTACCATAAATATTTTTAAGAAATAGGAAATAGAAAATAGAAAATAGAAAATAGAAAACAAGAAACAAGAATGTTATGAAACGGAATCTTAAATTATCGAGTTTATAGGACAGATAAAGTTAAGTCCAAATTATCAATATATGGTCAAAATTCAAAATGTCGTCCAGATGGAAATTTATGACAAATTATAAATACAGAAGTTTAAAAAAAAAATGTAAATTAATATTTTAAAACCAATTAATATGTCTATTATTTATATCAAATTTACAGTATTGATAATTTGTTGCTTATTTTTTAAAATTTATGAATTTTTTTATTATATAATAGAAATATCGATTTACCATTCATATGTTAGCCTAAATTCTTTATATCTATATTGAATAGATAAACCTTAGAATCATTCATGTCAAATTGTCAAGAATAACCGGATTCCATTGCAAAATTGATATCTTATGATGGATGACTATGGTCTTCTTCAACTAAAACTCCGAATGCCGTTAGTGGGATCTCTCTCTAGATGGGATAGGGTTCCCATTAAACCCTAATTAACTAGGAATGAGCTTCTACCCATTAAATCCATACTAATCTAGAACTTTAATTAATTAGATAGGTCCAATCTAATAAAATAATTTTTATTAATCCACATACATAACTCATACTTTAATTAAACATATTATTATTTAAATATCTCTAACATCATATTCGTATCCAACTCATGAAAACGAAGACATTAAAATTATTGACATGTACATGGAAATTAGTAATATGAATGTGGTACTCCGATTTAATGTGATAAGATGTAACAGAAAAGATTATAAAAAAGTCAAAAGTCTTAAATATAAATGTTCTGATCTACATTGTTCATAAATTACTATTTTAGACTACTTGGCAATCCATATGTGAATTATTTTATTTTTCACTAAATACTAAGAGTTGAATTAATTTATCAAATAAGTGATTTTCGATAATCTAAGCATTGGTAAATTTGATTTACAATATATACCAATGACCACTCAAAATTTTAATCTCTCAAATCTATAAGCTACTGAACAGGCTTTATTTTCTATTAAACTTGACAATTGTTCGTATTGTTTAAATATCAATTATATTTTTTTCTCAAAAAAAAAAAAAATCAACAATATTTATTAAATTTTCAAAGCAACTGCCATACGAATACATAAGCAATTACGAACTTTGTAGTTCGAATCCTCCACCTTGTTGTACTAAAAAAATATGAAAATTATAATTGGTAATTAGAGAAATTTCTAATAACATTAAAAAATTAATGAGTAATTTGATATCAAATAAAAATTCTATGATAATGAGATAAAAATCATAAATTACTTAGTATCAGATAACAAATTACTTAGTATCCAATAACAATCAGGTGACAATCATAAATAACCACTTATAAGTATCAAATTGTAATCAGATGATTATCAAATAGCAATCACAAAATATTTAACATTAGATGATAATCCTATAGAAATCACAAACTATTCAGTATCAAATAGCAATAAGATGACAATCACAAACTACTTATTATCGTATATCAATTTGATGATAATCAGATGAAAATCACAAACTACTTAATATGAAAAAGCAATTAGATGACAATCACAAATTACTAGTTATTAAATAAAAATCACATAAAAATCATACGATAATCACAAATTACTTAATATCAAATAGAAATAGATGACAATCAGATAGTAATCACAAAATATCTAGTATGAAAGAACAATCGAAAATAACAATCACAAACTACTTGATAAAAAATAGCAATTAGGTAACAATCACAAACTAATTAGTATCGAATATATGATGACAAATACATAGCAACCATAAAGTACTTATGATCAAATAACAAAGAAAAGTGGTTATCTGAAGTCAAACTTAAGCAAAGGTGGTGATCTGATGAGAAAGATGAGATTTTGTGAAATCTAAAAATGCTTGGTTACTTAATCATGATTTTTTTAAAAGAAATTTTATAGATAGGAAAAATTCAAATTATTTATAGAAATTTAAGGAAAAAAAATACGGATAGATTTATATCAATTTCTATTACCGATAGACTTCTATAAGCCTCTATCGACCTCTATGAAAGAAGATTAAATTTTGCTATTTTGTGTAAGTAGTTTTTCTCATTTTTCTATTTTTGAAAATCTTTTTTTTTCTCGTCTATTTCACGTTATTTAACCAACCATAAAATCTTATGAAATGTGAAATGTATTTTATTTGTAGTTTTCTTAGAAAAAATCAAAATTAAGGTCAAGGTTTAAATACTACTTTGGTCACTATTCTTTGAGTTTTGGTCCATTTTGGTCCCTATAATTTGGAAGTGTTCATTTTGCTATACTTTCAATTTCGGTTCATTTTGGTCTGTCACTTCAAAATGTTCACTTTGTTCTTTGAACTTATAGTAAACATTATGGTCCTTTCATTTTTATTTATTTATGTTTATGTATTAAAATTTTAAATTTCTAAAGTTTAAGGATCAAAATCGATCGAATTAAAAATATAAAGACCAAAATAAACATTTTAAAAATATGATAAAGGATCAAAATGAACGTTAATTTTGAAAAAAAAATATAAGATTTTGTGAGAAATTTTATTGAGTGGAGAGAAAGTATTCAATCAAATCAAATTGTTGCATATTCCTTACACCATAATAGTCGAGCTTCATGAATTTTACATAAAATAACCATGATTTGCTTTTATTAGTAATAAAAATACACACATGATGCTTGACAGTTGACTCCAACATAAAAATACAACTAAAAATACAATATCACCACCCACGTTCAAAACAAGAGGGAGAGAAACAGAAAGATGAAAAGTTCGAATCACGATATACAAAAGCATTTATTTAAGGTGAGTTTTGATGTCTTTAGTGATGATATGCATGAGATCAAGGTACTTGTATGGATAGCAAATTGTCAAGAATAAATAACATATAAGATTCTATTGTGATTGATGATAGCTTCAAGATGACGATGTCTTCAGGATACCTATAATTTACCTCAACCAAAACTCCGAATATCCTTAGTGAGATCTCTCTCTAGATGGGATTCAAAAAAGACTGAGTATTTAGTATTTTGGTATATTGGGGACCATAGCCTAAGGTTTTTTTATATACTTAGTTCAATTAGAGTTCCTATTAAACCTTAATTAACTAGGAATGGGCTTCTACCCATTAAGTCTATACTATATTAGAAATCTCAAACTTTAATTAATTAGATCACATAATATGGCCCAATCTAATAAAATAACCCAATGTGATAAATTATTAACCACATACATAGCCATACCTTAATTAAACATATTTTATTTAAATATATCTAACAATCTCCCACTTGGGCTATGTCTGTGTACCTAATATAATTAATCACATAAACCTTAAGCGTGCATAAACCTGTTATTTCAATAATAGAATTCCCCTTTAGTTCAATATGGTCCATCTTCCATATTAGTACGAAATCAAGGCGGCTTTTGTCATTACCCTTGTAACTAAATCTTTCTTGATCACCAATTCCAATACATTCAATGACATAGATCAAGTATGAATGGATAGCATGGAAACTACATGCAAAGTGATCTAGGTCATGCCTGTTTTCAACTAGTCCAAGTTCCTTAGTGAGATCATTCTTAAAACTTTATGCTGAACCGCATGCATGATAAAAAAGTTCAGATAATAAAACTTAAACCATCAACTTTATTCTATATCGAAAATAAACAAAATAAGGTCAAAGAACATCCTCAATAACAAACACCCATGTGAGCAACATGCTCATGAAAAACATTTAGGTGGTAAACCTTTAGTTAATGGATCTGCCATCATGGAGTTTGTTCTTATGTGTTCTATCAAAATTTGACCATTCTAAACTCTTTCTCTAACAACTAGAAACTTCACATCTAATGTACATACTTGAGAGTACATTAGATTTCCAATAAGGGAACCTTCTGCATCTCCTTAGTCTCGAGTGTGGTCTTGGGGCATTGACCTGAATAAAATTTATCACCTTTAGCGACTGGGGTATCTCTTGGTGCACAATATTTCATGCTAAATCTACTCAAAATCTTTTCAATGTAGTTCTTTTGTGACAATCTCAAAATACCTTGAGAATGATCTAGTAGTATTTCAATTCCTAATACAAAAGAAGCTGATTCAAGATCCTTCATCTCAAAATTTCTTTTGAGAAATCTCTTAGTGTCATGCAACAAACCTACACCATTACTTGCAATGAGTATGTCATATGAAGGATCTCATATCGAGAGTTCCATGAGCGTGTTCAGATCGCTCCGATCTCACCGTGACCGAAATACAAATGATATACATTCAACACATACAGTTATGCACATAAATCTACTTATCGGCATGCTCAGAACAAAATAAATAACAGGGAAAGGGTTCCATACCAGTTGAAGATTCTCTTCGAACTTCTAAACCCCAACGCAGCGGAACCCTCCAAAAGATCTACCAACACCCGGTGGGAATGTCGACTGCAACAGCACGATCAACACGAACATGAATGCTGCAGCGGGGATGACACCACCACTAATGAACCCCGGGTATTCTCAGAGTGAAAATCCAAAGGGTGAGCTTTGGTGAATTTGGTAGAGGACGGAGGATAACAAGTCGTGTAAACGATAAGCAAGTGGGAGATAATACAATGCTATCGTATAGCAGGAATACTTATCGCATAGAGGAGTTACACGATCGTGTGGGAAAGGCTAAATGATCGTTTAGAAAAACGTATATGATCGTTTAGAGAAATCGTGAGGTAGACGATCGTTTATACGGAGAAGCAATTATCGTATAGGCTCTCGGGCGATCGTTTCACAAACTCTTTTGGGCGGTCGATGCAATATTGAATTCACTATGCAAAATGAAAATTTCTTTTCATTTTTAACCCATCGGTTACCATAACTGACAATGCCCACTACCCACATCCGAACGTGGAAAAAATTGGTTAATTATCATATAGTTAATTAATTAATTAATTAATAAATATAATAATATTATATTTATATCCTATAGTTTGATATCACATATCTACTATAGTATTTTCTCCTCTACTTGATATAAATTATATTTATATCTAATTTCCTCCAAAATAATGTATCTCATACATTTAACCAATTATATCATATATAATTAATCAATCCAATTATATCATATATAATTGAACTTCCTCTTGTCAATTTGAATATTTCAAATTAACCCAAACACTGGTTCTCGACTTTATCCAAGTTACCCAGGGGACCTAATGGACCTGTGGCTCGAAGCTCCAACGGTACGTGAATAGCTGACTAAACTCTTTAGCCACGAGATCACCATCTATTAACTGTTAGTGATTCCACTAAAGACCAACAGTTGAACTCTTCTTACCACAGATATATTTATGTGTCTGTTGGATATAACCAATCATGAGTACGATGACCCTTCACAGATGCTCGTAAGTATAGCTGGGCCAATTTACTATTTTGCCCCTGTAGTTACATCTCACTTCTTAAGTATCACTGATTCCTCTAATGAATAATACAACATAGTCCAACTATGTGTGAATACCTCTCGGGCCAAGAGAAGGTGTGTGGTGCCACATTATTCAAACCCCGGAATCAGTCTGTAGGGAGCCATCTACTTACTTACCCCTGCCTCGAGGAAGGAGTGAATTCCATCTTATGTAGCTAAGTTCTCAGCTCCAAAATCAGACGAATCCCCAAAATGTTAGATTTGAATCGACGACCTGGCCACTCGCACCCATACAAATCAAAGAACTGCCTTCAATGGCAGAAGTTCCCAACTCACTCAGGATTGAGGTCTTGCTACCTATGGTCATCCTAGTGAAGTGAAGTCTCTGTCATGAACGGTGTTATATAACGAGACATTAACACTTCGTGGTCAGGTCTTATACAAACTCTTTGTATAGGACGCCTCTGCTCGCATGTCCCCAACACGAATAATCAAGATAAGACCATTTGTGACAAGTCACAACACTTGTGACCATTCCACAAAGCGGGCTGCATCCGTAGCATTACTAGGATAAGGTTTCCCTCCTATATCCATATACTACAAACCATTTTGGTTATCACTCAAGACATGATCCACTTGTATGTCACCACATACATGCTTGAGTCACATACACAACCAGAGATTTTATGTTTATTGGTTTGTAGTAAAGCAAATAAAACAATTAACCAAGCAAAATACAAGATGTGAAGTAAATATCATATATTAACAACACAAGTGTCCGTACATACTGTTTACAAACTACAGAACACAAGACTTTAGAGCATCAACCCTAACATCATAAACATATAACACCAAAAAGATTGATTTACTCCCACTGAACTTGTGACATACACAATTTTCCACTATATTCACCTCAAAACCAAAGGAGTTATGATTTTATGGAATTTTTTATACCATTGACGAGAGGCTTGCTTGAGACCATAAATAGATTTCTTCAATTTGTACACCATAGACTTTGAATTACTAGACACAAAGTTTTCTGGTTGCACCATATAAATCGTCTCATCAATGTTCTCGTTGAGAAATGCAGTTTTTACATCCATCTGGTGTAGCTCTAAATCAAAATGAGCTACCAGTGCCATGATTACCCTGAAAGAGTCTTTCGATGAAACTGAAGAGAAGGTCTATTTGTAATCAATGCCTTCGTTTTGAGTAAAACCCTTTGCAACAAGACGAGCCTTATATCTTTTGATATTGCCATGTGAATCCCTTTTGATTTTAAATATCCATTTACAACCTATGGGTTTTATTCCTGGTGGCAATTCAAAAAGTTCCCACACGTCATTGTCTTTTATGGATTTTATTTCCTCTTCTATAGTATTTATCTACTTTTGAAAGTTAGAACTTTGTAGATCTTCTTGGAAGTTGATTGGATCATCTTCCATTATGCCCACATCATCCTGATATTCTTGAAGAAACACAATATAATCATCTGGAATTGCACTTCTTCTCTCTCTAGTAGATTTCCTTAGTGGCATTTCTTAAGGTTGTTGAGTCGTTTGAACTTTAGATTCAACAACGGGGTCTTCAATGTTGTCTTGTTCTATAATTGGTCCAATAATGAAGTCAGAAATTGGAGCCTGAACATCATAACTACATAAGGAAAAGAAACTAATTCCTTTTCAAAGACAACTTTCCTTATGTTACCTTCCCCTCAAACTTAACATCTTCAAGGAATCTAGCATTTCCTATCTCAAACAATGATTTTAAAAATGGGATCATAAAACTTGAAACCCTGAGAGCGCTCAGAATACCCAACAAAATAATAACTCATAGTTCTTGAGTCTCATTTTCTATCATTAGATCTATAAGGCCTAGCCTTAGTTGGACAACCCCATATGTGAAGATGCCTAATACTAGGCTTCTTTCGTGTCCATGGTTCTTAAGGGGTTTTAACTATTGCGTTACTAAGTACCTTATTGAGAATATATGTTGCAGTCTTTAGTGCCTCACCATAGAGAGATTCTAATAAAGAAGAATGACTAATCATACTTCTTACCATATTCTTAAGTGTTCTATTTCGTCTTTCTGCTACACTATTCATGCTAGTTTGCCCCGTATAGTGTATTGTGGGACGATTCCACATTTCTCTAGGTATTTGGCAAAGGACCCTAGACTTTGTTACCCGATCTATCATATCTACCGTAATATTCATTACCACGATCAAATTTGACAGCCTTAATTTTCTTTCCAAGTTGAAGTTCAAGAAAGATTTGAAAATGTTCAAAGATTGTTACCCATATTTTGAATAGTCGTCTATGAACGTAATAAAATATTGTTGTCCATTCCAAGAAGCCGTAGGGAATGGACCACAAATGTCTATATGTATTAGTTCTAAGACGTTTGAGCATTTGTTGGTACCTAAATTTATCTGGATATCAAATGCCTTTAATTTACCTATGAGACTGAACATTTCCATAATGTACTCCCTTATGTTCCCATTGCCCTTATACCTCATGGAACTTAAAGAAGTAAAAACACTACTTGCTTTCCCTTTTTCATTTTTAGCAAGATATATCTCAATTTGAGTTAGAAATTTATTGGCATTTTCACTTTCCGTGATAGAGCCCCAAAAAGACTCCAAAATGGAGTGCTTAATGATCATCAAACACATGAGATTTGACCGTTCTTACTTCTCTATATGAACCGTATTCGGCTGTTCCTCAGTAGAAGTAGGTTTATCAGTCCTTAATTCAAGGTTCAAATTCATATACCCGAGAAGTATCTCTAGGCTTTCCTTCCAAATCTTAAAGTTCGATCCATTCAACTTAGGGATTGAACTCAGATTTCTAGATAGTTGAGTAAGACCAACTGAAACAATAAACAACAAAACATATGCTTACAATTAAAATATGATAAAATAATTTCACATACGTGGTGGGCCCCTTCAACAAGATACCTAGCACAACATTAATGTCCAGCCTTTGGGTAAAAAATACCAACTGTAAATGGTACTCTCAACGTAGTAATCAAAGTACTGACAATAAACTCTGTAAAAAAAATAGTCTTTCTTTGGACCGACTATTTTTCACATGAGTAGTCCTTATAATTGCCACATACTCAATACCACGTGCATACCCACAATTTGGCCAAATAATTATCTTCTTTTGGGCCAATAATTATCCGCATAAATTCATGTATATTCACATCTTATATTTCATAATTAAACCGATTTAGATAATAAAGGCTACTTGGTAACATATTATTTTTTATCAATTCAAGCTAAAATATAAGACACAATAATATAATAAATGAGGAAGAACACCAAATAGTCTTTACCAATATTCACTTAATAATTGCATACACATAATACAAATAAAGTAACATAAAATGTGAATATTGCCAAATATCATCGATCAAATTTAAATTTAAATTCACTAAAAAATCAATTAAATTTAAAAATAAATTTACCACATTATCAATCAAATTTAAATTTATATTCACCAGAAAGTCGATCAAATTTAAATTTAATTTCACAAAAAAAAAATCAATCAAATTTAAATTTAAATTTTATTTTTCTAAATTTATTGAATAAAACTCATTTAATCCTATTTAGGGCTTCAAAAAATCCCAATCTTTGGCAAACTTTTGCAACAATTACGCCTAGGAAAAGGAAATTCAATTCCAGAAGAATCTATGATGCACAAACAATGGTAGGAGGTTCAATTTTAGTGAAATCCATGACGCACAAACAATGACAGATAGATGGTCAGAAATATTTTATGACTCACAAAATATGACCAAAGTAGCATTTGTACAGAAACCTCTCAGTTCTGCACTCCAAATCTCGATTTTCATTTCTGTTTTGAGCCGGATTCTCACAGAAAAATTTCTATAAATGAAATGGACTTACAAGACTCAACTTACAAATAATTTACCCGAAAAAACGGGTTTGAACAATGATCATCTCATCATTAAATTGTAAATTTATGATGAAAAAAAAAAAAAGAAATCTATTATGCAAACCTCGAACTTTTCTTTACCAAATAATTAAATCATAAACAACGGTAGACTATAAAAAATATGATAATATAACATGAAATTCATGCTCTAATACCACTTGATAACATAAATATTCAAATCTATATTGAATAGATTTAACCCTAGGATCATTCATGCCAAATTGTCAAGAATAAATAACATACCAGATTCTATTATGATTGATGATAGCTTCAAGATGACGATGACTTTAAGATGACTATAGTTTTCCTCAACCAAAACTTCGAATTCCTTTAGTGGGATCTCTCTCTAGATGGGATTCAAGAAGAACTAAGTGTTTATTGTTTTGGTATATTGGGGACCATAGCTTAAGGTTTCTTTATATACTAGTTCAATTAGGGTTCCCATTAAACCTTAATTAACTAGGAATGAACTTCTACCCATTAAGTCATACTACATTAAGAATCTAGGGGTTTAATTAATTAGATCACATAATGTGGCCCAATCTAATAAAATAACCCAATGTGATAAATTATTAATCCACATACATAGCCCATACTTTATTTAAACATATTATTATTTAAATATATCTAACAGAACGGTTGATTATTTTCTTTATTGTGAAATTTTATATTGTACTTATTATATTATATTTGCTATATTTTATTCTTTCCTTATTTGTAATTATTTTATTATTTCCTTATTTGTAATTGAGTATTTCTTCTATTTAAGAAACCCTTTCCTCCTAAGATTAATAAGAGAAAAGAATAATGGTTTTTAGCATGGTATCAGAGAAACAAAATTTTTGAAATCCTAAAAACCCAAAAAAAATTTTTTATATTTTTTAAACCATAGAAAAAACCCAGTCTTCTGCCGACAGGTTGCCGCTATCCATCAGCTATAATTTTCCTAGTTGTTGGTTCGTTTAAGCCTTTGTGTTGGTTTTTTTTCTTCAGATCTACTGATTTTGTATTATGGGTTTCCTTTTTTCAATGATATGTCGGACACTAAGGTACCCATCATTCGAGTTTGCAACAATCGTGACCATTCAACCAGTCCCACTGTCCAAATAACTACCATTCGACTCAATGGGGATAATTTTCTTCGTTGGTCCCAAAGTGTTCGGATGTATATTCGTAGACAAGGGAAGATTGGTTACATCATAGGATAAAAAAACATTCCTAGTCCAGATGACCCTTTATTCGCCAGATGGGACGTTGAAAACTCCATGGTTGTGACTTGGCTTGTTAATTCCATGGTCGAATACATTGGTTGTAACTACATGTGTTACTCTACTACCAAGGAATTATGGGATAGTGTAACTCAAATGTATTTTGATTTGGGCAACCAGTCACAAGTATTTGAGTTGAACTTAAAATTGGGTGATATACGACAAGGAACTAGCTCTGTTACACAATACTTTCACTCATTAAAAAGGATTTGGCAAGACCTTGACCTCTTTGATACGTATGAGTCGAAGTCTACAGAGGACCAAAAGCACTATAGAAAAACTGTTGAAGATGGTCGTATTTACAAATTCCTTGCCAGCTTCAATGTTGAGTTCGATGAAGTTAGAGGTAGAATACTTGGAAAAACTACTCTTCCAACTATTAATGATGTTTTTTCTGAAATTTGCAGGGAAGAAAGTCGCAGGAATGTTATGATTTACAAAAAATCTATTGACTCAGTTGAATGCTCTGCGTTGGTGATTGAAAATACTACAATGAAGGCTTATAATCAATCCAATAAGCCACATGAAAAGCCTCGTGTCTGGTGCGACCATTGCAATAAACCTCGACATACACGTGAAACTTGTTGGAAACTTCATGGAAAACCTGCGAATTGGAAAAGTTCTAAGCAACATGCCTCTAATGCTAATGTTGTTGCCTCCAGCCCGTTTAACAAAGAGCAAACTGATCAAATTCTAAAGTTGCTACAGACCAATTCATCATCTGGTAATCCTAGTGTTTCCTTGGCACAATCAGGTACTTGTCCTCAAGCTCTCTCTTGCCTTAATTCATCTCCATGGATTATAGACTCTAGAGCTTCTGATCATATGACCAGTTCCTCTTGTTTATTTGAATCATATTCTCCTGTGTATTGCAATGAAAAAATTCGCATTGCCGATGGCAGCTTCACCTCTATTGCAGGAAAAGGAACTATTCCTTTGACTACAAAACTTATATTACGTTCTGTCCTTCATGTTCCAAAATTAGCCTGTAACGTCTGTTAGTAAACTCTCTAAGGATGCTAACTGTCGTGTTATCTTTTGTGAAACTCATTGTATCTTTCAGGATCAGGAATCGGGGAGACGATTGGACGTGCTATGATGATTGATGGTCTCTGATTGATGGTCTCTATTACTTTGATGAAGTTTCTGCTAGTCATAAAAAAGTTTAGGGCTTGAGTAGTGTTTGTTCTCCTTCTATTAAAGAAACTATCATGCTTTGGCATCATAGATTAGGGCATCCAAATTTCTTTTATTTAAAGTATTTGTTCGGGGATTTGATTGTTCAGTTTTTCAATGTGAAAGTTGCATTTTTACCAAACATCATCAATCTACCTATTTGTCTAAACCGTACAAGGCTTCATCACCTTTTTCCTTAATTCATACTGATGTTTAGGGTCCGTCTAAAGTCTTAACTCATAGTGGTAAGCGTTGGTTTGTTACCTTTATAGATGACCACACTCGTTTAACTTGGCTTTATTTGCTAACAAAAAAGTCAGAGGTAAAAGAGATTTTTGTTCGGTTTTATAATATGATAGAGACTCAATTTCAAACTAAAATTCGAATTCTTCACTCTGATAACGGCACTGAATATTTCAATGAACAAATAACCAATTTTTTTGCAAGAAAAGGGCATTTTTCATCAAGGTACGTGTCGTGACACACCTCAGCAGAATGACATTGCTGAGCGAAAGAATAGACACTTACTTGAAGTTGCTCGTGCCCTTATGTTCTCTATGAATGTTCCAAAATATTTGTGGGGTGATGCCGTTCTTACAGCTGCATATCTGATCAATCGAATGCCGTCTAAGGTTTTGAATTTTAAAACTCCTCTTAATCACTTCAATGAGTTTTTTCCTAATAATCGGCTGTCTTTTGATTTACCAATTAAATTGTTTAGGTGTACTGCTTATGTCCATACTTCTCCTCTTTCTCGAACTAAGTTTGATCCTCGAGCCACTAAGTGCATTTTTGTAGGCTATGTTTCTCATAAGAAAGCTTACAAATGTTTTGATCCTTTGACCCACAAGTATTTTGAGAGTATGGATGTGTCTTTTTTGGAAAATCAACCTTTTTTGGCCCAAATTTTCTTCAAGGGTGATATCTAACCTTGAAGATAACTTTTGGGATACTTTATCTCTCCCAAACATCAGTGGTCCTGCAATTATGAGCTCTAGTCCTTTGATACCAAGTATGGAGAGTTCTTCTTCAAGGGGAGAAACACTACAAAATGACTCTACAAGTCGAAATCCTGAACTTCAGGTTCATACTAGAAGAATCTTGACATAAAAAGTCCGAGGTCAAACAATTGACTTATAACAAGATCAATCAAATACTCCGATGAATGATCCTGAAGATCCAGGTATTAGACACTCTACTCCTATTTCTCCTAGTTCTTCATCTCCTTCTAATCCTTTACCTGATGTCTCTGATCTTGATATTCCAATTGCCCATAGGAAAGGAATGCACCAAATATCCCATTGAAAACTATCTTTCTTATCATAGATTGTCTGACTGTCATAAAGCCTTCACATCCAAAATAACCAACCTATTTGTTCCAAGGAATATACAGGAAGCCCTAAATGATTTGAATTGGAAATTAGCAGTGATGGAAGAGTTCAATGCACTGAAACAAAATTGCACATGGGACATAGTCGAATTACCAAAAGATAAGAAGACGGTGGGATGCAAATGGGTGTTCACTGTAAAATGTAAAGTTGATGGTAGTATTGAAAGGTACAAGGCCAGATTGATTGCCAAGGGGTTCACTCAGACCTATGGCATTGATTATCAAGAAACATTTGCTCCGGAAGCTAAAATTAATTCTATTAGAATCTTGTTGTCTGTGGTAGTTAATTCTGATTGGCCTCTTTATCAACTTGATGTGAAGAATGTATTTCTCAATGGGGATCTTGAAGAAGAGGTTTTTATGGACTTGCCACCTAGTTTTGAGGTGGATCTCGGGATTAACAAAGTGTGCAAGTTAAAGAAATCATTATATGGGCTTAAACAATCTCCCAGAGCATGGTTTGAACAGTTTGGAAAGGCAGTCACAAGCTATGGATTCAGTCAAAGTCAAGCTAATCATACTATGTTCTATAAACATACTGGAAGTGGTAAGTTGGTCAGTTTGATAGTGTATGTTGATGATATCATTCTTACAGGTAAGATGAGACAGGACTGAATATCTTGAAGAAAAACCTTGCTAATGATTTTCAAATCAAGGACCTGGGAACCTTAAAGTATTTCCTAGGAATGGAGTTTGCCATTATCTAAAAATGGCATTTTTGTCAACCAAAGGAAGTATATTCTTGACCTACTGAATGAGACAGGTTTACTTGGTTGCAAGATAGCAGAAACTCCTATTGAGCAAAATTTAAAATTGGTTGTTGCAACTGAAAAAGAAGTAAAAGAAAAGGAAAAGTACCAGAGGCTTGTAGGGAGACTCATATACCTCTCTCACACACGTTCTGACATTGCTTTCGCAGTTAGTGTAGTAAGTTAGTTCATGCATGCTCCCGGGTCAGTTCACTTTGAAGCAGTTTATAGAATTTTGAGATATTTGAAAGGTACTCCAGAAAAAAGTATATTATTCACAAAGCATGACCACCTAAACATTGAGGTTTACACTAGTGCTGATTAGGCAAGAAGCATGACTGATAGAAGATCTACTTCAGGGTATTGCTCTTTTGTTGGAGGAAATCTGATTATTTGGCGAAGTAAAAAACAAAGTGTGGTTGCAAGAAGTAGTGCTTAAGCAAAATTGAGGACATTAGCCCATGGTATTTGTGAGGGCATATGGATAAAAAGACTATTGGAAGAATTGAATTTCTCTCAGACAATGCCCTTACGCATCTATTGTGATAACAAGCCAGCAATTTCCATTGCCCACAAATCACAATCCAGTCCTTCATGATAGGACCAAACATATTGAAGTTGATAAACACTTCATAAAGGAAAAGATTGATGCAGGAATAATATGCATTCTCTTTCTCCCGACAGCAAAGCAAATTGCAGATGTGTTAACCAAAGGTCTTCCAAAGTGGCAATTCAACAAGTTGATTGACAAGCTAGCTATGAATGATATCTTCAAACCAGCTTGAGGGGGAGTGTTGATTATTTCCTTTATTGTGAAATTTTATATTGTACTTATTGTATTATATTTGTTGTATTTTATTCTTTCCTTATTTGTAATTATTTTATTCTTTCCTTATTTGTAATTGGGTATTTCTTCTATTTAAGAAACCCTTTCCTCCTAAGATTAATAAGAGAAAAAATAATGTTTTTTTTTTTAGCAGAAGCAAGCCTAGCCATTGGGATCATGTGGTTAAGTAAGCATTGTTGGGAGGGGGAACACAGTGTTAACTCTCAACTACACTTGGGGCAAGGTTGGCCTATGTGAATCCTTCAACAGTGTTAACTATCTGGCCATTTTATATATGGGGTAGCCGAAGAGGCTTACCAGCATTGTTCTCCTTCTCACTGAATGAAGTTTCTATTACAGAGAATAGCCCTAAGATTGTTTATCCGATGTGGGGTTGATATGAGCATAAGTGATACTACATCACAAGGATCCAGATGGTAGGATGTTCAGATAAGTCAATATTATCAAGGATGGTTGCCCACTATCTGTAGATGCTTTTGGTCAACCAACAGTGCGTGAAGATGCCCTTACGTAATTGTGTAAGAATCTGAATCACTTACCAATTATCTCCCCATGTAAGAATCAGAAATGGTTTCTGATGAAGTGACTATTTTAAGACAATAAGAATGACCCAATGAGGAAACAGATTTTACCAAGTACATCAGGACAGTTTCATGAAAATAAGTCAGAGTAAGGAACACTGAATCCTGGAACATGCAAAGATTATATACATATACACACATACACATACACATACACATACACACATACACACGTATATTGGATGGGAATATGCAAAGATTATAATTTCAAAATAAACAGGGGTCCTTTGACTGAAAATTGTATTGGCTGAACTCACGTTTGATGTGCAAGAAAACCTCTACTTGAACTTCTAATAAAAATGTAGTTGCATATGGAAAGCCCCAAATTTCTTAAAGAAATCTTTTCTTCTTCTTCTTCTTCTTCTTTTTTTTTTTTTTTTTTTTTTTTTTTTTTTTTTTGATAGAATAACTTATAAAATAAATCATTATATATAAACAAATTTGAACAAACAAGAAATAGGTGAGAAGCCTGAACGTTACAATAAGAGCAAGGGCATGAATGAGTTGGGAAGATATATTCAATCTCATCACTAATGTGGGGCTGCTGAAAATGGTCATCTTTAATTTATGATCTTTACCATGTATTATACAGGTTCAAACGGAGAAAATTTATACCAAATAGATAACAAAATCCGGCACATATACATAGGCTAACAAAGGTTTGGAAAAGAGAATCATCTTCCATTCGTTGGAGTCCATAATATATATATAGGTCATGAGACTTGGGAGTCCTAGACTAAAGAAGGTAAGATACAATAAAGAGCAAACCAACTAGTGGACTCATTTAACTAAGCTATTTAGAGGTATGAATATCTGTGCATGGGGTATCACTCTTCGCTTAAATATTAGACTAGTAGTTATGACCATCTGTTACAAAAGAGACTTTGTTGATCCATTAACTGCCCTTGGTGAAGATGACTCATAATAACTCGACAAATTTTCACATCCTATGGAAACTAAGCCTTGCTATATTTTCCCACAAACATAAATGATAATCAAACTTTATATGTCAACGCACTTAATGAAAATACTGATTTGAAGTACCTAAGTTCATTGGATTCTCTTTTTTCACCAATAAACGAAATAATCGTTGATTAAATGAAAAGAACAAAAAAAAATGTTCAAGGATACAAAACCAAATTAAAGAAACAAAATTTAACAATTATAACAGGGGGTATAAGTGCATCCTAATGAATGGAAATATTGTTAAATGATAATTAGCAGAGAAGAAGACAATGAAAAACCCAAACGAAGCATCTCCTCAATGATTTTCACTAATGCTCTCCAAGAAAATCAATTCCCTTCAAGTGTCAATGGATTATTACACCATAATTGAATCAAGTTAAACGACTGAGACTAAAACCTAACTCCGTGTAGAGTCTATATATCCACAAATTTTGGATCTTTTAAACAACTCTTCACTTTCTTGAGTTGCAAACTACACGTTGTCGATGCACTACATTGCATAACCCACCCCAAAAAACCCAAAAAAAATTCATAGTTGTCTTGCATAATTAGTTCATACAAGGAAAAAAGCTCTTCAAGTAGTGTAAGTGATTGTACTTTTTGTAGTACATTGGATCCTTCCCAAGCTCATTGTAAATTGAGAACCCAGGTTTCGTCGGTTTGTGATATTATTAGTCTCATGCTGTCGCCAGTCCCTCCTTTGTGCCACTACAAGTTGTCCTTGATTCTTTAGCTATTGTTTTTTTATTAGGCATTCTGTAAACTATTTGATTGTGCTGATTTCCCCGTTAACTATGAAACTTTCAGTAAGTGTTCGATAATACCCAACAATCCAAAAAAACTTCAGACTCTAGCATCCTAAGCAGAAGGATTTAGTACAAACGAAGCCTGGGAAAGAGAAGTCATGCGATAACTTTAGGTTTGAATTGTTTGGGGGAAAAGGTTTTCTCGTTCATCATTAAGATTCTTACCTCAATGGTCAGATGTCAAAGCTCGCGAGACAAATTATTTTGTTAGTGTCAATATCAATGTTGCCAAACTAATTTTAGTCTAGTACCCATACTAGATACTACAAGATATAGCAACATTTTATAATCAAATATATAAGAACAAGATACAGATAAAGGAAACTCGGTCATACTGCCAATGAAATGTACTTTTACCCTAAAACATGGAACTACCTGTTTTACAAAGACAACAATATTTGATGAGCAAAGATATAATTACCAAACAACTGGACCTAAAAAAGAACACAAAAAGGAAACACAAAAGGAAACAAGTTCGCTCGAATACAATATTTAATAAAATAAAAACAGTGAAAATAGATTGAAACAAGAAGCAAAACTGAGTCCTATCCTAAAAAATCTAAGAATAAAGTAGAGAAGGGTACCATTGACCTTTGAAACGAACTTTTGACGCATGATTGGATCTGACTGCGTTTTGGTTCCTATATGTTCTGCATAAAACAGACAGCAACAAAGAATGCAGGTACCTGGCTTATGGAGACAATAATATATTGATGGCAGCCGTAAAGGATCAGATCAAATAGTCAACATATGACTGGATCCTTCACCAATAATAATTGAAGCTTTCAGAAGGTCCTACTCCACTTGTATGAATGGTTCAACAATAATTTCTTGCTTCATTTTTAGTATTAGTTTCTATATTACGTTTTAAGTTTACTCATTTTGGTTTTAGGGCTGCGTTTTTTTTTTGGTACTTAGGTACTTTTTTATTTTTTCTTCTTCTTCTTGTCTACTTCTTTTGGAGTTTATATTCTTTGAGAAATAATCTCTTTTTATCTTTTTCATGAAAAGTTGTATCATTGTCAAACTATTACAGTTCCTATACAATTTTTAATTACGCAATTTTGATTAAAATCTTTGCATGATGATTAAATTTTGATCATATATCCACACAGTAGCACTTTTTCAATCCAAACCACAGGTTTAACAAGCTAAAGAAACGAACAAAAGTAAAAGGAAATGCTAACATTTGATCAAAATTAAAAATTCTCTGCCATGCTCGCCCATAGAGCTTCAGCGCCTCTAGAAATCTATTGTGCTCCTCCTCCGTCCAGCGCTCTCGTTGCTTTGTAATAGTATATGGCTTCCTGGTCTATCATATTCAGACCTTAGTTATAAACAGTTTTATCCTTTTCCTCCCTTTTTGTGAGGAAGGGGAATGGATTATCACCTTAAAAACCAAGTCTTCTCCTGAGGAGTTGGGATCCATCAACGGACCTGAGCAGCTACCGCTGCTTCAAATCCTCTCTAACGAGCAACGGGTAAAACGAAAACCTCCTTTCATTGTTAGGGATATAAAAATTTCTAAATGGTTGAAAGCCGTGTTGCTTTTGTTTCCTGGCTCCTAGATGGCTACTGCAGACAGAAAAAAAGCGACGCAATCTGTTAGGATCCGTCTCTTTTTCATGTAAACAAAATTAAGAGTTTCGTATTTAACTGCATCAGGAGACTTGTATGAAAAAAAAAAAAAAAAAAAATTATATTTTAGGAAATACATCCAAAATGGAATTAAATTAAAATCATTTTCAGCAGACACCCGCCAATTAAAGATAGAGTAATGCGAAAAAGAACTTAAATGAAAATTCCTTATTCGAATCCTTCACCAAAAACGAAAACTGGAAGAGCCAAAACTTAGCATGTAGATAAAAAGACGAGAAAATTTTAATAGTAATCAACAAACTCCTTTCTCCACCTCAAAGTAATGCATCTTTACAATACTGATCTGGTAAAGTCAAGTTAACTATCCATTTAGCTGCCGAGAAAACATTAGAAATCGAATAATTAAACAAAAACCAAAAACAAAAACAAAAATCATAACTAACTTAAGCAGACTATCCAATCTACAAAAACAAAACTCCACAAATTAAGAACTCTATCCGTTTCTAAAAATTTTCTCGGCAACCAGACTGAGAGTAAGAATTAAGAACAAGCCCTAGAGAGAGAGAGAGGGAGAAGAACAGTTTACCTTCGAAGACAGTATGATTGGAGGTAATTCGGAAGGAAAACTATTAATCGATCATGCATGAGAGTGAAATCACTAGAAATCAACGAAAACTCATGGTTTCCGGCAATTAAGAACGTGAATTGAACGAAAAAGAAAGAAACGAATCTGGAAGATTGACAAAATCAAATTTTTGAAGAGTAGTAGTAGCACAGAGTATTTTCTTCTCTGTTTTCCTTTCTTTCGTTTCTTTTCTTTTTTTTCTTTTTTTTTTTAATTTGTTTCTTTCCTTTTTTTCTGGTATGAGATAACGCACGGAAGTTACAGTTGGGCGTCGGAGCATCTCAGCCACTATAATTCTTTGGATTTTGCTCGATTAAAAATAAAAATGAAATAAAAAAATAAAAAATAAAAACGAGGGAGTTTTTATTTTTGAGGCTAAAAACAAGTTGAGAGGTAATAGAGAAAGGTCATTGGATTATGACAAGTGGCAGAAAATTAGTGGGTGTGAGTGATAAAGCCCACCGATGCGCTTTTTCCTATTTTTTTGGGTTTCTGTTTATTATTTTTATTATTTTGAAATTTGATATTGGTCCTCCAATTCTCGTCCACAAGTTCTAAGCTGAGGCTTGAGTGCGTAAAAGCGTCCCGTCCAGCTGTATTTTGTGGGCCCCTTGAACACGTGGCGACGATTATAACCGGAAGCTCGGTCACGTGCGGGTGGAGAATGGGGAGTATGCCTTTTTGGCTGACGCGGCCTTTGTGAAACCGCTGTGGCCTTTTTCTTTAAAAAGTGAAGGTAGGCTAAAGTTGTTCGAATATTAGGAGAGAGTTTTCCCACCGTATATTTCTACTGTTAGGCTTCTGACGTACGGTGCTGATACGACCATATGTTAGATTTCTTCTTTTTCTTTTTGTTTTTTCTTTGTTTTTTTACCATGAGTGGACACACTTCATAATATTAAAAAAAAAAAAAAAAAAAAAAAAAAAAAAACTTTGGTGTATTCTAAATTGCACTCATCTCTTTTATAGCCCATATAACAATAATAAAAGGGATCATATTTCAACTTTGTTTATTTTGTTTTTACTATATAAAGAGAAGTATAAAGTTGCACTTGATTATTACCCATAAATATTTTAAGACAAATATAATTTTTGTCTCTAAATAAATCTCAAAATAGATACTTTAAATAGTTCAATATCTACAAAATGATTTTAAATCATCTTTGACCTCATTATAATTGAACTAAATCGAACTATTTATATCGAATCAAACAGTATATATATATATATATACTAAAAAATTGATCCAAATAATATTTGTAATTGGATTCGATTCAATTTGGACCAAACAAATGGTCTAATTTGATTTAGTATATATCCAAAACTAAAGTTTTCGGTTGAATGTGAACACCCTTACTAAAAATGGTGAATAGAGGTAAGAAAACTCTCAACATTTTCCTTTAACATCTCTAGAGCGAGTATTTAATATCGAGGCTATCATTGATCCAACTAATTTTACCAAAATGACTTGGATCTCATTAATCCAATAAACTTAAACTTTTGCGATTTATAGTTCCAAGTCATTTTCACGACAATACATAGTTTTACTAAAAATGTCCAGCTCCAAGACCTTTGTGGTGGTATAGTTACAAACTTTGGCAAAAAAATTTAGATTCTTGGTGTAAATATGAAAACCTAACAAAAAGAAATTCAAGTCATTGTACACAGTTTAACTTGGGTCCATGAGAGCCCTCAATATTAAATACTTACTCTACAGGAGGTTAAAAGAAAATATTTGGAGATGTTTGCATCTACTCACAAATCCTTATCCTAATATACATATGAGGAAAAAAAAACATAGGGCGAAAATATTCTTCAACATGTTGATATATTCTTAAATTGAAAAATTTGATATCAATATTAAATATTCATTAATATCTCTTATATTTTTCACCGATGTTCGTAAAACATAAACAAAAATGCCATCTATTTAATTTAATATGAATAAAAATATTTATAATAATATACTTAAGTTAGTTGGAGAGTAAAACAAATTAAATATCAATCTAAATAAATTTTATAAATTTGTTGACTTACAAAATTTATGCCGATATCAATATATTTGTAAAATTGAAACTTTGGTATCAATATCAACGTTTGTATTTTAGTCCTTGGAAAAACAATAAAAAATGTAAGGCAAATGATATCATTATTTTCTAACTTATTTTTAGATAATAAAAAATAATAAATATATCATAAACTATAATTAACACGTCAACATTAAATTAATTTAATGTTAAATCAAGGACTAAAAGTTCATTTTGTCTAATATTTTATTTATTAAATTGTGTTTGAACTATTTTTATTATAGAATTGATTACGATCACCAAAATTTAGTAAAATTTTTATTCAACGATATGTAGGACAGATTCAATTATGTGATCATTTCTTTTATCAAAAGATACATCAACCAATGGCTACATTTTTACAAATCTT